>NW_015389581.1:131516-162288 GCF_001527695.2 Protobothrops mucrosquamatus
GCATTTCGGGCGGCGGAGGATGCCAGGCCGGGCGCCGGCGGCCCCGCGCGGGGGGTCAGGGGGAGGGGAGCCCCAGCGGACGGGAGCCTCTCGCCCCGGGAGGGAGGGAGGGAGGGAGGGCGGCTCCGCCTCGTCCTGCTCGCGAGCCGCGGAGGGAGGTCCGGCCGGGGGAGCCCCGCGCCTCCGCCGCCTCCAGCCCCGTGGCCAGAGCCAGCTGGGCGTCCGGCGCCCCTGCCCGGCGAGCCTTCGCTGCCCTTGGCCGCTGCCCTCCTGCCGCCGCCCGGGCTGGGGCTCTGCGGGCTCTGCCGGGAACGTGCCCGGTGCTGGCGCGGCAGGCCCGGGCAGCGGCTGCGGGCGTGGAGGGAGAGGAGATGCCGCTTTACGCGCTGCTCCCGCTGCTGCTCCACCCCCTCCGGGCGGCAGGCTGGCATCGGGGCTGGAAGTGGAAAGGCCCCCTTGAAACAGGTGGATGGATGCTCGTCCCTTCAATACGGGGGGGGGAGAGAGAGGGAGTAACCCCCAGGAGCTGCCCGGATTGTGCCGCTGTTGGCTGTCACTAAGGGGGAGGCCGGCTGGAGGCTGGAGAGGCCTGGGCTGGCAGAGGGGCACCGAGGCTGGGTGCCAAGGCTGGAGGCCGCACGGAGGAGCACCCTAGCCCGGCTTCACCTCTGCCTGCATCTGGGAGAGGGCCAGCTCTCTGCTCTGCTCTCTGCAAGCGTGAGACCACTTGGCCGGTAAAGCAAGCCTTGGCACAGGGTGCGGGCATCCTTCCCAGGATGGCCTCTCTGAGCCGGCTGCCTCTCCAGCCCTCGGCCTTCCTCTCGGCCAGTGCTCTGGCCAGGCTGCTGTCCGCTGACACCCCCTGCCCCCCATATGGAAGAGGGGACCCTGCTTGTTTGCCGCTGCCCTTCCAGCCCTCCTCCAGGCAAGCCGGGAGTACTGCAGGTCCCGTCTTGGAGACCTGCCTTCTCCAGCCTCCCTCCAGGTGTGTGAGCTTCAACACCTAGAATTCCCAGCAGCGGCCTTGGTGGTTAGGGAATTCTGGAGAGAAGGCTGCTAGTTGGGGATGATGGGAGCCCAGCCAGCGTACCTGGAGGCCGCTGCTGCACTGCCCTATTTGACCATCGGTGCCAAGTTGGCTTCAGAGCCTTTGGAGAGCCTTCGGCGTTTCCAATCCCTGGTGGTGAACGATACAGACCATTTGGCTGTCTTTTGGGTCTGGGGGGAAAAAGAGAGAATTTGGGCACCCGGGATTTAACCTCGGTTCTGAACTTCCCTGCCTTGCTCGAGACAAGAATTGGGGCTCAGCCTCCATCAGAAGGTGGTCAGTTTCCTAGTTTTAAACGTCAGGAATGTCTTGAGAAGAAGAAGAAGAGAGGCCTCCCTGGCCAGTTCAAAAGGCAGTGTCCACTGGGGGACATTTCTGCCAGCTGGTTGGACATCCTCGGAGCTAAACTGAGAGACAGTCTGGATGGTGAAGCTCTGAGCTACTAGTCCCTGGTGGGGTGGCCAGGTGCCCTAGATGCCAGGACATGGGGCTTCTTCACCCAGCGGAGGAAAGGACCTCCTAGATCAGTGTGCCTCAAGCTTGGCAGCTTTAAGAGGTGTGGACTTCAACTCCCAGAATTCCCCAGCCAACTTTGCTGGCTGGGAAATCCTGGGAGTTGAAGTCCACTCATCTTAAAGTTGCCAAGCTTGAGGAACACTTTCCCAGACTGATGCCAACGATTGCCTCTGAGTGACTCTTTGGTGGATGGGACTTGTGGGTCGCTGTCTGGGTGCCTCGTCTTCTTTCTTGCAGTGCTCACTCCTGTTTTTCTCCTACTCTTTTCCTATAAGTCCATCGTGCCTCAGTGGCACACTGGCTTTGGGGTGAGCGTGTAGTTCTGTATCGGAGGGAGAGGGAGATGGGAAGATGCAGAAGCTCTGGGCCAGCAGCCAACTATTTCCAGAGTTGATGCTTGAGCTGCTGCATCTTTCTGAGCATCTGAGACCTGTGGGACTGTAAGTCAAGCAGTGCTAACCTTGAAACCCCCCCCCCAATAGAACAGCATCTGTTGCCTTTGAATGCTAATCTGTGGAGGGTTCAGGAGCCCCCTCAGAAAGAAACCCAGAAGGTGTTATGGGAAGACTGGACATGTCCTCGGTGGAGGGCATTGGATATGAGGTGTTTCATTCAAACACAGAATGTGTGAATTCAGCCCACAGGCCATTCCCGTGAGATTCCCAGTATTTGAGGGGCTGCCCCAAAGAGGAGGGGGTCAACTTATTTTCCAAAGTACCAGAGGGCAAGAGAAGAAACAATGGATGGAAACTGACCAAAGAGAGAAGCAACCTGGAATGAAGGAGAAACTTCCTAAAAGTGAGGAAAATTAACCAGTGGAACAGCTTGCCTTTAGAAGTTGTGGGTGCTCCATCACTGGAGGTTTTTAAGAAGAGACTGGACAGTTACTTGTCTGAGATGGTATAGGTTCTCCTGCTTGAGCAGGGGGCTGGACTAGAAGACCTCCAAGGTCCCTTCCAGCTCTATTCTGATTCTGAAATATTCAGAATCTGATGGTGGTCCCGTTGAGCACAAGCTTAAGGGTAGATATAGGCACACCTGTTTCATGCATGCAGAGGCTGCTAGATAGAGCCATACTGGGGGACAGAGCTGGGAAAGGAAGAAACCCACTTCTTGCTTGTGGGGAGATGAGCAGTGAACGGCCCCATAGCTGCACCCTCAGGGCCCCCAAGCAGGATCAAGTCTGCTTCCTGTCTGGATGGGAGACTTCAGGGGGTCCCAGGGCTTGGGCTAGATTGGAAAGAATTGGAAGAGGCAGATCATAGGAGTGTCGACCGAGGGCTCAAGGTTGAACCTTGCCTTTGGGACTTTCCAGGTAGGAAAGCCCCTCACACCGCCAGACTCTGGACACGTCGCCCAGCAGGAAACACCTGACTCCTTCCTCTCACTTTCCACGAAGACTCAAGTCCCGACCTCTCTTCTCGACGACTCCCAAGCAGTTGTGCGAGCCGGAGATTCCGGGTCAACTTCCGGAACCTTCTACCTACCACAGGGGACGGCAGGTGTCCTCTCCTAAGTACGACACAACCCGACTTTTCCTCCGCCCGACGAAAAACGATCTACCAGTGCCCGTAGAGATTTTTCTAAAAATATGGTGTGAACAGGAACCGACTGCTCGGTTTCCCTCCAGGTCAACAGATGTGGATGAAGGAAGGCACTCTGTGATCCCCTTTCCCAGCCCAATACCTTCTGCATCTATAAGAGGACAACTCCCCAACTTTCCAGCCGGGCACGATGGAATTTGTAGCCCAAGGCATGGCGGTGACAGCGGGGAGACTGCCTTCTCCACCATTAGTTGAGGCTCCCAGGGGAGACTCTGAGCAGACCAGGGAGGGGGGCTGGAGCCAAGCCAGGGGGGTGTCTCAGTCTGGTGGGGGGGGGACAGGGTATCTTTGCAGGAAGCTGATGCTGGAGAGGAGAGCCTGGCAAACTGGGGTCTGTGGCTGCCAGCCACAAGGAGTGTTGCTGGCCTTGGGCACTCATTCGGCACTTCCTGAAAAGTTGATCCTTCTGGAGGCTCAACCACAGTTCCCAGAGTCGTCGCTTGCCTCTCCCCAGTTCACTCCGATTTGAAAATTAAAATTCAGGGGACATTTGACTGAGAGATAGTTGCTATACTGTAATTTGCGGAGGATAGACTAAGAAAAGCTTTGAAAATTTGGATTTGGAGACGCGTTTTGTTAAAGACAAATTGTGCCCCCTTTTGGTGTTGTTGAAGGTTTTGCTAAATCGTTTTATTTGCTGGCGATGCAACTCAGGTAGTTTGGCAGGTTGATGGTCATTCTGGCATAGAATTACCCATTTGCATGTCCCAGTGTGAACAGCCAAAGTCTTGATTAAAAACAGGGCAAAAAAAAACAACGTGTGGATGTGAAGGGTGAAAATGCATCCCAACAGAATTAGGCATTTCAGGATTTGGGGCCTCCCCGGTGCGGTAAGGCAGCATTTCCAAAGTGTGCTTGAGAAGTCAGCCAGGAAGAGCTTCTGGGGTCCCTGTCCTGGGGGGTCTCCTACTGTCCCGGGGGATTCATGGAGGGGGATGCAGGCACTTCTAGCCAGGAAGAGGAGAGGAGGGTGGTGGTGGAAAGACCAGACTCTGCTCAAGGAGGTCAGGGGTTCTGGGTATCCTCATGTTTCAAAAGCTCAACGAAGGTTAGAAGGAGACATTTTGGCTTTCTGACCTGGGAGAGATCTATGTTGAGCTCTCCACTCAGTTAGGGGGCTCACTGACACTTCGAGGCAGTTGCTCTCTTTCACAACCTGGCCTACCTTACAGGGTTGTTACTGTGGGGTAGCCTAAGGAGAAATCCCCAGGTGTGTTTGTCAGAACAAGGATTCTATATGCTGCATTCCCAGGATGTACTGCGAAGGTGATAAACAAGGAGGAGAACTTCTTCTGAGGTCTTCAGGATCACAGAATCCCAGAGCTGGAAGGGACCTTGGAGGTCTTCTAGTCCAACCCCTGCCCAAGGAAGGAATCCTTATTTCATTCCAGACAAATGGCTGCCCAATCTTTTCTTGAAAACCTCCAGCGATGGAATATCACACTCTAGGCGGGTAGCTGTTCCACTGATTGAGCGCTCTCACTGTCCAGAGTCAGAACCAGCCGTTTCTGTGATTTGACAGCTGTTGCAGGAACGAGACCTTCTGAGCTGTGCCCCCCACTTAAAGGCTTGCCCACCCTTCCAGCCTTTGCAACTGCTCCTTCCTGGCTGTGTGTCCTCCAGTGCCAAGGCCCCCTTGTGCCATCTCCTCCTCCTTCACGATAGAGACCTTCCTGGTGCTACTTCTGTGTGATTTACTAGCCCACGGCTATTGCTAACTGCCGAGCTAGGTGGCAGCACCCAGCCACCCTTCGCTGATCTGAAGAAAACTAAGCCTAGGTGGGACTTTGTAGTATTTGGATGGGAGACCACCAGGAGATCCCAGGGCCTACCTCTCACTAGGACTGAGAAGTAAAAAAAGAATTCTGAGGAAGAAGGGCCTGGAAGCCATGCTGTGGCCAAGATGCTAACACAGCTTCTCTACAAAGACATTAGGAGTCAACTTCGACTCCAGGAAGAATTTATTTTTCTTTGTTAAGTGCTTGAAACAGATGTAAAACTCAGGCAGAAAAGTGAGATATAACCCCCCCAAATAATATATGTTGGAGATGCAGCTCAAGGCCTGCTGGAACTTGCATATCCACAGTGGTTGCATCCTCGCTGGCTGCTTAGTTGATTATGCAGCTCTTGGTGATTCTCCGCTAAATGCGGAAAACTTTAAAATGTGTTTGCAATTTTTAGAGCCTTTCGCTGTTTGCCGTGCTATGTTGCTGATTATTCTTTCCCCACCGGGGTTGCTTTAATTTCTTTCTGATTTTAAATTGCTTAATTGTGTTTACGCATTCAAGGGTTTTAAACTTTATGTTGTGGACCGCTTAGAGAGTCTCTGCTATTGGGTAACGAAAAACTGCAATAAAGAAATAAATAACCGTTGAAAAGAATACTACGTAGGTCAGTTACCTACAGAATCTCCACTAGACTTTCGATTTTGTGTTGACTACGCAGCCACTGACAAGCCTCTGGTCGTTGGCCTGCCTTTCTCTCCAGCCTAGCCCCCCCCCCCCGAGCCACTCGTGGGGGTCCCATATCCCAGCCCCACCATGGTCCTGTCAGGTGGCTAAGATTTCTGATTATTTGAAGGATCAGTCATATGAAAGTTATATTTCGGTATGGAGAAGATGGATAGATTATATTCAAAAAAAATATGGGACTGAAAAGTTCCATTTGGCTTTTGGGTAAAATTTTAAAATATTCTTATTGTTATTATTTTATTAAGTGCTTGCATAATAGCTTGTATGATTTTATTATAATTTTGACTAGTAGTGTTGTTTACTAGTTTGTTTGTTTTTTCTTCTTTTAACAATGTATTTAATTTTAATTTTAACTTATTTAAATTTATTTTAAAAATGAGTTAAAGTGTGTTATAGATTTGGTTATATAATTAGTTGGTTTATGTTATTTAGATTATGATTATTATTTGTAACCCTGTGAACAGCTCTGGGAAGTGGGGGGGGAGGGAGGTTGTAGGGGTGGGGGGGATTTATATTGTAAACTTTATAAAACTTTTAATAAAAAAAGAAAGAAAGAAAGAAAGAACCGTTGAAAAGAATACTACGTAGGTCAGTTACCTACAGAATCTCCACTAGACTTTCGATTTTGTGTTGACTACGCAGCCACTGACAAGCCTCTGGTCGTTGGCCTGCCTTTCTCTCCAGCCTAGCCCCCCCCCCCGAGCCACTCGTGGGGGTCCCACATCCCAGCCCCACCATGGTCCTGTCAGGTGGGTTAGCCAAGACAGAGGTGTGCCAACCGGAGACCCACTCCAGGCACGTTTGGGGCCACCCTGTAAAAAAAGGGTTGAGGTAGGCCATGCTTGGGGAGGAGGCCTTGGGCATTTTAAGGGATTATCTGGGGCTTTAGGCAACTGTGCCAATCAATGGTGGCCCTAAATAAGCAGCAATTGGCAAGCACAGACTCAGAAGCATAAGCTTTCCTGGGCTTTAATAAAACATGTTTTGATCAAATTTGTGAGTCTAAAAAGGTGCTCTCACTCTCCTATGGAGGACCTGCAAGCACTGGCATCCATTCTGTCCCCTAAAAGAGCCCCAAGGCAGCAACAACTCTCATGTTTCACGGACTCCTAGGGCTGGGAGGGGCCTTGGAGGTCTTCTAGTCTAGTCCAACCGTCTGCTCAAGTCAGGAAGCCCTATAACCTCTCAGTCAAATGGCTGTCCAGTCTCTTCTTGAAAACCTCCAGTGATGGACCACCCACAACTCTGCCAGGCAAGCCATTCCTCTGATCTCACTGTCAGGACAGCTCTTCTTACTTCTAGGTTGATCTCTCTTTAACAAGCTTCCACCCATTATGTACTTCTTGCCACGTTTTGTTACTCCTGGAGCTGTAGGAGGGATGACTTAGGAGCCCCAGGGAGGCCTTAGAAGCCTGTTAGGGGTGTCTGTTGGGTGTGTGTGTGTTTAAAAGAATGCCAAGTGTATAAAACGGGTGATTTTCTGGCAGACATTTCTTGCTAGCCCTGATGATGTTACCTATTTGGGTAATGAAACAACCAGAAAACAACCAGGGTCACCAAATGGGTCCCCTGTATTGTTTTTCTACGTTTATCCCCAAGCGACCTCAGCCTTCTTTGCAACGCCACATCCTTTCGCATCTGCATGTGCGGATGGCGCTTGATCTAGGCCAGTGGTTCTCAACCTTTTTAATGCCGCGACCCCAACCGGTCATAAGTCGAGGACTAAACCAGTCGTAAGTCGAGGACTAAACTGGTCGTAAGTTGAGGACTAAACCGGTTGTAAGTCGAGGACTACCCAACTGGTCATAAGTCGAGGACTTTCCCTGCCCGGGAGCGCTGCGCATGCGTGGTTCCGCCCCCTGCGCCGGCCGAGGCGTAGCTGGCAAGTGGGAGAGACGGAGCAGGCCGACCACCAGCTGGCCCAGCCCAAGGGAGGTAAGGCACCCGCCAGAAAAAGGGGGAAAAAATGGCGGACAAAAAAAATGGCGGGCAGCCTTGCTTGGCGACCCCCATGAAATGGTCGATCGACCGCAAATGGGGTCCTGACCCACAGGTTGAGAACCACTGATCTAGGCTGTTCTATGAGATTCATGCTAGAATGCGTCCGTGTCTCTACTGGAAGGAATTCACTTGGTTTGACTTTGCCTTGGCCAGAGTGAAACTTCCACTTACTGTACTGGTCGGTGGTGCCATCATTCACATCTGTGCTTGATATCACAGGTGGGGTGACCTGCAAGATCTTACAGCGCAAGTGAATGGATGCACTTCCCCCATTTAACAGAATAATAGAGTTGGAAGGGACCTCGGAGGTCTTGTAGTCCAACTCTTGCTCAGACAGAAAACCCTATACCATTTCAGACAAATGGCTGTCCAATCTCTTCTTGAAAACCTCCAGTGATGGAGCACCCACAACTTCTGGAGGCAAGTTGTTCCACTGGTTAATTGTTCTAACTGTCAGGAAGTTTCTCCTTAATTCCAGGTTGCTTCTCTCCTTGATTAGTTTCTATCCATTGTTTCTTATCCTGGCCTTAGGTGCTTTGGAGACTAGCTTGACTCCCTCTTCTTTGGGGCAACCTCTGTGATATTGGAAGACTGCTATCATGTCACCCCTGGACACACCCAATTCCAGCAACTGTTCTTCATATCTTTTAGCCTCCAGTCCCCTAACCATCTTTGTTGCACTTCTCTGCACTCTTTGCTGGAGGTCCTGGCCGGAGCAGAGCCTCAGTTTAGGATTCAGCTTCCATAAGCTCATCACAGCCTCCAGTCAGAATACTTGGAGCAACCTTTTGGGCGGACACAGGGATGGGGGAGGAACTGAAGTCTGCAACGTGGGTGGGGCTGTTTTCAGAGAGATCCTGGTCCTGTAAGAGCAGGAGTCTTCAAACTTGGCCCTTTTCTGACTTGTGGACTTCAACTCCCAGAATTCCTCAGCCAGCATAGCTGGCTGAGGAATTCTGGGAGTTGAAGTCCACAAGTCAGAAAAGGGCCAAGTTTGAAGACCCCTGTGTAAGAGTGAGGTATCTTTTTTAGCCTGGCTTCGGTGCAACTTACTCTGCTTCCCAGCTCAGAAGGGCAGGCAACAGGTTGTCCCTCATCAGTCTCTAGAGTTAGAGGGTCCGAGACAGGCTGGTTGCCCAGTCCGGAGGCAACGCTTTGGCTGAGGTCCCACAGGAAGCCTGGTTCCTCTGCTGGAGCTGCAACCAGGCCTGGGTGAGTTTCTCCCTGCCCTCCCCTTTGGCAGAGCTTCTTGCCAGGCCATGTGGGGGGGGAGGAGGAGTGGGGGTCTTAGCACTGCCGGCAGCAGCTCCGTCGGAAAAGTTGGAGGACCTCTCACCTGCTTATCAACTTGCTCCTTAATTCTTCCTCCTTAATTATTGTAAAGCTGCCCACAATCTGCTTAAAGCTTTCTAAAGCAGCTTAGCTGCGCGAACTGCTGTCGGAGCTGCCATTAGTCGGTGGGTTTCCCTTCACTGGAAAGTCAAGCTCCCTTGAAAATGTTCTTCAAGGAAGCTCAAGGAAGACCTGAAGAGAGAGGCTTGTACCTGGCCATGTGTAAGCAGAGGAGAAGGATGAGAAAGAGGCACCTGCTTGCCCCAGGCCCCCAGCACCCCTGTGTTGGATTAAAGTCTTCATCCTGATTCATCCAAGCCGGGAATAAATAAGCAACATGGCGACTGCTTTGGGAAGAAGGTTACAGTTTACTGAAGAGGAAGAAAGATGGTTCTTGCAGGAAAGAGCAGAGGGAAGAAGGGCTGAGCACATGAGTAGTAGGTTTTTATACCCCCTCTAGCCTTTTGTTTGGAATAGTTTCCTGTTCCTGTGGCATGGAATTTGAGGCTATTTCCTGTGTCACATATTCTGACCTGAGTTTAGGTGTGCCTCTCTGGCCTTTGTGAGTTAATCCTATCATGTCCTGTCTCAGGTGGGATATGCAGATTTTAGGTCTTTTGTCTTCTTGATCTCCTAGCTGGGGCCTTTCTGATGGTTTACATTTGCATTTGTATAGAGCTAGCTTTGCTTGGGACAGAGACTTGGGGGCACACCTGCCTCCCTCTGGCTGCTTCCAGCCTGTCCTGAACCCCAACAGGAAGCCCGGCCTGCCTTTGCTAACCCCTCTGGAACTGATGGCTTTCCAAGGATGGGAAGAGGCCCGACTGGGCAGGGGGCTGGTCAAGGCCTGGGTGAGAACGAGAGTGACGTCAGATGGGAACGTCTTCCCTTAGCCCCTGAGCCAGCTTCATCTTTCACTTTGAGCAGATGTAGTCTCCAAGTCCAGTAACAAAGAGTGAAATCGGTACATGCTCAGAGGCAGTCTTGGGCAGTTTGCCT
This sequence comes from Protobothrops mucrosquamatus, assembly GCF_001527695.2. NCBI lineage: Eukaryota > Metazoa > Chordata > Lepidosauria > Squamata > Viperidae > Protobothrops > Protobothrops mucrosquamatus. The sequence continues at coordinate 141,488 of NW_015389581.1, forward strand.
CGTTAAGCAAATGCTGCTCTTTCTGTGTTTCGCTGGAAGTATTTTGCGTATTCTGCAAATTTTGTGGGCTTTGCTGACTGGACAGGAATAGCTGGGCCAAAAGTGAGTTTTGAAAAGCTGCATGAGGCGCCCTGGTTCAGGGTCACGGGTGAGGCGATGGCCCCTTGGTGTTTTGGACCTCGATATGCTGGACTACGGTGCCCGTCGCCAATAGGCAACTGCTTTCCTCCTTATTGTCTGGGGTGATGTTGCTTCTGAAGGGCGGGGGACAAAATGGACATCAGATCCGAGACACTCAAGTCATGATGGGGCAACATGGTTTACAAGTCTTGGGCAGCGGCTGATTAGATATGATATTATTATTATTATTTATTGAATTTATATACCGCCCTACCTCCCTTACGGGACTCAGGGCGGTGAACAGGCGATAATAAAAACCACGATAAATATACACAAGTTTCTGTTCTAAAATCAAATTAAATAACAGGCCTGCTCTAAAAGGAGAACCGCTCGGATCTTAAGCTAACGATAGGATTGAAACATACATTTAATTGTACATATAATTGTATATATAATTGTATTGTGTAGAAGAATGAGGTGTATATAGAGGTTAAGGATGATGTATTAAGTTTTTGTATCACGAGAAACAAACTGTTAGGAATATTTACTCTGGAATGCCACGTATGTCCATTTTTGTTTTAATTGTATTATAAATAAAAAACTTATTAAAACAAAATAAAATAAAATAAAACATAATCAAACTACGCCAGGCCGGCCGCATGGAATAGATGGGTTTTCAAGGCTCGGCGGAAGAGGCGCAGGTCCATAGTTGTACGTAGGTCGGGGGGTAGGTCATTCCAGAGGGCAGGAGCTGCCACAGAGAAGGCTCTCCCCCTGGGGGTCGCCAGCCGGCATTGTCTGGCCGACGGTACCCTAAGGAGGCCCTCTCTGTGGGAGCGGACTGGTCGAAGGGAGGTGTTTGGTAGGATGTTGGAAACTACTCAGATTGGGAACTAACCAGGCACGATGGGTTTTGAAATCGTTTCGCCCTTTTGCATTTTAACGAGGGCTCGTTTGCTGCATCATGGATTTCGAAGTTCTGCATTTCAGGCATTGACCAGCTGTTCTGGACACCTGCGTTGTCAGGCTGACAACTCCGCTGCTTGCATAATAATCTCTTGATGTCTTGTTTTACGTGCATTTCCCAAGCTGAGGGGGATGCGTGTAGCCCCAGGGGGGATGGAGTTGCAACGACACAACTACGGGCAGTGTTTGTAGGGGGACGTTTTTTGGCAAGTGGGGACCGGCTGTGCGTTCTCTCCCTTCAAATGTGTTTGGTCAGCTAAGCTGAGTGATGCAGGCTTCTCATTCTGCACACTGGCGGTTCCTGGGCTGTCGAGAGCCTGGCTGTTTTTCAAGGCAGTGCAGAGCTGGGGGCTCTTTCTCGCTCTGCCCATCTGCCGGGCTGCCCTTCCCCAGGAGAGGAGGGGATTGCAGGACCCTCCAGGGAGCCTCTTCTGGCTACAATTACTATCCAGGGAAACTGCAGCTAGGTTTTTTTTCCCTCTTCAAACCAAGGCCTCTCCCCCTGAGCTGTCTTAAATCAAAGAAGAGCCAGATAAATATTTAGCATTTTGATTTGAGCCAGAAACGACAAAGCCCTTGCTTCAGTGGGAGATCTGCCTAAAGTCCCGAGCTGCAGTATGACGTCTGCTAGGCTGACCTTTGGCCTGGGGATGGACAGCTGCTGCTCCAACCCAAGGGACTCCCTCTCAGCAGGCAAGAACCGTTCAGTGGATGACCGTGGGACCTTTCTGTTTTCATCGTTGAGTGTCCCAGATCCAAAGCAAGAGAGAATAGAATAGAATAGAATAGAATAGAATAGAATAGAATAGAATAGAATAGAATAGAATAGAATAGAATAGAATAGAGCTGGAAGGGACCTTGAAGACCTTCTAGTTCAGCCTCCTATACCATTTCAAACAAGTGACTGTCCAGTCTCTTCTTAAAAATCGCCAGTGATGGAGTACCCATGATTTCTGGGTGTAAGCTGTTCCACTGGTTAATTGTCCTCACTGTTAGGAAGTTTCTCCTTAATTCCAGGTTGCTTCTCCCTTTGGTCAGTTTCCAACCATTGTTTCTTGTCTTCCCTTCTGATGCTTTGGAGAATAATTTGATGCCCTCTTCTTTGTGGCAGCCCCTCAGATACTGGAATATTGCTATCATGTCACCCCTATTTCTTCTTTTCTTTAGACTAGATGGTAAAGAGCAATCTCATGTAGTAAGAAGGAGTTACAGGAGTCCAGTGTCCTTCTCAGAACTTTGCAAGCACCACTGGTGCTTCCTACTGAGAACATGGAGATGTTTGCCTCCCTTGGATGCCTCTGATGGACTGTGGGATGGACCAGTCAGGTGGCCTTCTTTCCCCTTCTGGTCCTACCACCCTGTTGAGAAAGGAGTGCTCCTGGGGGAACAGCAGGGTCCACCCAGAAGGCTCAGGAGAAGGAGACTCTCCAAAGTGTCATCTGATGTCAAAAAAATTTTAACTGGTGCAAATTGAGCCTTCTGGCTGTGCTGATGCAATCAGAGCCTGTTGAGAGAATGGGATCAGGAGAGCAAGTTCAGTCAAAAGTGGACTCAGGATGCAACTGCAGTGATCGAGGGATGTTCCATGTTGGAGATATGGGGGGGGGAAATGATGTGGGTGCCCTGATGCCAAGCTGAGTGGTTTGATCACTGCCCAAGCTCAAGGCTGTTGTTGAATATTGTAGCCCAGGATTTAATACCACCCTTAATATCACCCAGCTCGGTGTTAGTGCACAAAACTGTTCCCTTGCGTTCTCAGTAATTATATCCAGAGTAACTGCTTTTGATGTTGTGCTTGTAATCTTGAAAGCACAGTGTGAGAAGATGCTGCTCTCAGGGATGGCTTTTAGAGGAGGAGAAAGAGGAGGAGATGTTCCCTGGGCCGTCAGAGAAGGTGACCTGCATTCCAGCTGCTGAAGGCTAGAGAGGAAAGAGTCACTGTTCTGTCTGTGGACTATCCAGAAGCATCTAGCATAGGGGCTCTTATGGACTTATGGACTTCAACTCCCAGAATTCCTGAGCCAGCCTGGCTCAGCTTGGAAACCTCTCCCTTTCCCCTCAGCATGGCTGGCTCAGGAATTCTGGGAGTTGAAGTCCACGAGTCATAAAAGAGCCAAGGTTGCCTACCCCTGATCTAGCAGGTCTCTGGGGAATCATAGAAGGTGAAGATAGGAATACTTCTTTGAGATCATTCCATCCTTAACTCCTGCAGGAATCTACCTCTAGAGCAGGGGTGTCCAAATTTGGCAACTTTAAGACTTGTGGACATGGCTGACTGAGATGTTCTGGGAGCTGAAGTCCATAAGTCTTAAACTTGCCAAGTTTGGGGAGCCCTGCTCTAGAGCAGTGTTTCTTAACCTTGCTCGGTGGGAGAATTCTGGGAGTTGAAGTCCAATCATCTTAAAGTTGCCAAGGATAAGAAACATTGCTCTTAGTAGCTGTCTTCTTGGTGAAGACACCAGGTCATTGCTTCTTGGGAATTGTGCCAGGTTGGCAAGACTGTGCAAAGTCTTGGCCTCTGCAAAGTGTAGCTGTTTTTGTATGGTGAGGATCACACATTCAGAAGACCTGCCTGCACCCATTGTATACTTACAGACACCCATCTTGGGGGCTGCCTGCTTCTGAGGTCATCCAGTTAAGAACTTTTGCTTCAAGGTTCCCAGGTGTTTTGGACTGCAATTCCCATCTGCCCCACCATTGTCTGGGCTAGCTGGGCAATGACCCGAATTGTTGAGTGGTGGAGTGAAATTTCCAAACCTTGGAAAATAGCCTCTCTCTTTCTTTCCAGTTCTGCCTCATTCTAGAGCAGGGGTCCCCAACCTCTGGTCCGTGGACCAGTACCGGGCCGCGGCATGCCAGCAACCGGTCCGCACAAACTGGCAAAGCCCCATCTGCGAGATGCAGGCAGCACACAAAACCACGCACTCACCGGTCCATGGAAAAACCTCTCTCCATGGAACCGGTCCCTGGGGACCTCTGTCCTAGAGCTTGCTTCTGAGAGGGAGACCAAATTTCAGAATGCAAGATCACAGAAGATGTTGTGGCTGAGAAAATCCAGCAAAATGCTTTATAAATGCAAAGGAAAGAATTGACAATTTCTGGGGTCGATCCATCCACCAGCTTCGAACACATTTGGGAAGATTGTGGTAATTACACCCTCCACAAGTAAACATTCCCAGTATGGAATGTCAGTGGAACGGAAGGTCTCCTGCTTGTGCAGGGGGTTGGACTAGAAGACCTCCAAGGTCCAACTCAGTTATACTGTTATTCTGATATTCTAGACTGTGATGTTTCTGTGTCATATATGTGTGTGTATGTGGCTATATGCATAATGGTATTTTTTTGAAAGCTGAGTGCAATGAAATTTCATATTAGTGTATGCTGATTAGTGTACATTTAAAGTGACAATAAAGTTTTCTATTCTATTCTATTCTATTCTATTCTATTCTATTCTATTCTATTCTATTCTATTCTATTCTATTCTATTCTGTTCTATTCCATTCCATTCCATTCCATTCCATTCCATTCTCTTCAAGGGCACCTTATGATGAAAAGGAAAATGTAGTTTTCAGAATTTGATTCCTACTAAGGTTGGATTGTCTGTGCAGTCTGTTTTTTTTAAACAAAATAAAAACTGCATATTGGACAGCTCTGAAGGTGCATAAGTTCTTGTATGATTTTGGAGGTAAATTTTCTCTGGATTTTTCTCTGGATTTGGGGTACAAAATGGCAAAGTGAATAGAGATGAACACGCCAATTGGCGGATGTATTGTCATTTTCATTCTGTTAAATTTCTGGGTTTCCCCCCCACACACACTTTTAAGCTGCAGTCATCTGATTTTTGCATCTGTTGGAGAAGTCTTAGGAACGTGTTTGCATATGTGCTCTGCATGCTCTGTTGCAGACATATTTTTGCCTTCGTGGTCTACATGAACCATTCAGAGGAGAAGTTAGAATCTAGCTGTGTTTCCTTTCACATTTTGACTTGAAAGTGTGGCACTGATTGCATTAAATACAAGCGGAAAAAGTTTCTTCCTCACGCTCAGCCAAGCCTCATTTCCTACCTCCTCAGATACAATTGATTGGCACGTTCAGCACACCAGGTCATTAAGCCCATAAAAAACAAGATTACATAAGTGCATGTATGAAGGGAACCCAGTTGCAATCGCAAGGCAGGAAATACACACTGGGAGAAATAGCAGGTAATTGTTGTTGCCATGACTTCAGGTTCGTTTCTGCTGTGGTAGCAGCAGACCTCAGGGAGTTGCAGTCTGGCAAGGCGGAAGAAACACCCAGGGCTTCTGCTGGATCGGCGGGTTGATATTCTGGGCAGAATCTCCGTCTGTCTGAGAGTCAGCGTGGGCCAGCTTTCCTCGCTGGGTGCTCCAGATGTGTAGCACATTGGCTGAGAATTTGGGGAGCTGCACTCTAGCAAGTCTGGGGTGTGTGTGTGCCAGATTGGGAAGTTGCTGGCAGGATGGAGATTGGCTGCTGTCATGAGGAGCTGCTGTGGGTCGGAGCCGGTGGGTGGGGGGAGACGAGCTGGGAGATCCAAGTTGAACTTCACAATCAGCCAAGGAAACTGGGTGTGCAAAACACGGGTCATCAGCTCAAGAAAAGAACTGGTTGATACATTGATATGTTGGTTGATTAGACTAGACTAGACTAGACTAGACTAGACTAGACTAGACTAGACTAGAATAGAATAGAATAGAATAGAATAGAATAGAATAGAACTGGAGGGGACCTTGCAGGTCTTCTAGTCCAGCCCCCTGCTCAAGCAGAAGAACCTATACTGCCTCAGACAGGTGAATGTCTAGTCTCTTTTTAACAAGCTCCAGTGATGGAGCACCCACAATTTTTGAAGGCCAGTTGTTCCACTGGTCAATTGTCCTCACTGTTAGGAAGTTTCTCTTTAATTCCAGGTTGCTTCTCTCTTTGTTCAGTGTCCAACCATTGTTTCTCGTCCTGCCCTCTGGTGCTTTGGAGAATAACATAACCCCATCTTTCTTGTGACAGCCCCTCAAATACTGGAATACTGCTATCATGTATCCCTTATTTCTTCTTTTCTTTAGACTAGCCAAACCCAAATCCTGCAGCCGTTCTTCATATGTTTTAGTCTCCAGGTCTTGGATCATCTTAGTTGCTCTTCTCTGAACTTTTTCCAAGGTCTCAACATCTTTTTTGTAATATGGTGACCAAAATTGGCTGCAGAAGCTAGACTCACTTCAGAAACGTGTTACTAACTTAACAATTGCAGTGATTCACTTAACAATTGTGACAAGAAAGGTCGTAAGATGAGGCAAAATTCACTTAACCAATGTTTCATTTAGCAACCGAAATTTTGGGCTCAGTTGTGGTCGTAAGTCAAGGACTACCTGTAAATGCAAGCCTGTGGGTAACCCCAGCCTCTGAGTGATTTGGGGCCCTGTGGCTGTCTTTCCCCCAGCTTTCCTGTTATGGTGATAACATGCTGTGCCTGGAGCTGCCCTTGAAGATTATTCGGCAGCTTCAGCCACCAGTGCGGGGGGGGGGGAGTTTTGTGTGCTCCTAGGACACCATTTTATGCCTCTGTTCTGTGAGCTGCAATGGCTGCCAGTTGGCTTCCAGGTGCTGCTTTTAACCTTTAAAGACCTTCATGGCATGGAACCAGATTATTTGAGGGACCGTCCTGCCCCTGTTGCACCAGCCCACCCCATTAGATCTGTATTCTGCAGATACTATCTGCCAGGGACCCATGTTTGGTGGGTCCCAGGTAGAGGGCCTTCTCTTCCGTGGCCCCAGCCCTATGGAGCATTCTTCCTCCCCCCCCTCCCAACATTAGGTCAGATCCATCCCTTCTGATGTTCTGGAAGTCCCTCAACACTCGGTCATGTCCCCAGGCTGGATGTCCCAGAGAAGCAGAGGCTTGTACAGATGGCTCCACTGTTGAGGTGGATGTTCTCATTCTCTCTCTGCCGGGGTGGTGGTGGCATATATTTTTAGTTTTAATTATCTCTATTTTTAACGTTAGTTTTTATATTTTTAAATGCCTGGGTTTTATATATGCATTGTGTTTTTTTTAATCAATTATTGTATGCTGGCCAGAGTCCTTGTGAGATAGGCAGCTATATCAATTTGATTAATAAATAAAATAAATAACATGGAAGGAGGAGATATAAAGCACTGTGTTCAGGGAGATTGTAACCCAGAGAGGTGGAGACTCTCTTTTGATGGTTGCCTACAAGCAGGTAGATATGTGCAGCTGATGCTTTCATTAGTGTACATAGCTGCCCTGTGGGGTCAATGGCTGGACCTGCCCTTTTCAGTCTTCTTTCATATGGGGGAATTTTATTCATTTATTGATTAAATTTATAGGCCGCCCATCTCACAATGGCATAAATAATGATATAAAACAGTTAAAAGGTTAAAAACATTAAAACTTTGGGCATTGAAAAAACATAAAATTTGGCATTTAAAGCATAACATTATGTTTTAAAATTAACAATACAGATTAAAAGAACCAGCGTGTAAATTGGCTGGAGGTGGGATCTTCTGCTAATGTACTAACCATCTCCAAAATGGGACCTTAATCACTGACAGATGTGTGGACTTCAACTCCCAGAATTCTCTAGACTTGCCATGCTGGCTGGGGAATTCTGGGAATTGCAGTTCACTCATCTTTCAGTGATTAAGGTCGAGAAACACCACAGCATTACTGTAAATAATGGCAGTTTAGAGCAAGCGGGGCAGGGGGGGGCAGTACAACATCACAGCTTCTTGTGGCATTTCTGCCTATCTAGTAAGGTGACCAACCGTCCTCCTTTAGGGAGGACAGTCCTCCTTTTGTAAGTTCTGTCCTCCCTCAAAAAGTGTCCTCCTTCATGTCCTCCTTTTCGATATTTGAAGACTAATCTGCAGGGCTTTTTTTCCCCTCATAGAACGCTCAGAACGGCGTTCCGGCACCTTTTTTTGATGGTTTTTTTTTCCACCTTTTGCATGAGCTGTGCTACTCCCGCTATTGGCTTTCGAAAGCCAATAGGAATTGCTGCTGAGCGTGCCAAAACACCTGGCTGGCAAACTTTGCACATGCAAGTTGTCTGTATTATTGTTGCAATGAATAAAATGTTTCTTTTATTTACGATATTTTTTTTCTTCAATTTATTTGTGTCCTCCTTTTCATTGTAAAAAAGTTGGTCACCTTATATCTAGGGCTGAGTGGACTTCAGTTCCCAGAGTTCCCAGGCAACATGGCTCCCACTGAGCATACTGGGAATTGAAATCCGGACCTGCAAGGGCAGCCTGGGTGAGGGAAGACAGCTGTCCTTGGTAGCTGAGAGCAGAGACTTCCCAATTCAGCTTGTGGCATCTTCAGGCAGAGCACAGAAAGAGGTTGAGCACATGGCGGCTGTCCTTCAGGGTGCCCATCACCTGAACGTAGCCTCAGGATCTGAGTGGGTTGGCATATGCGATGCTGCTGAGCCTGGTCCATTTTTTTCTCAGCAGCTTCCATGCAGCCTTCACTTCCCTCAGACCCCATCTCGGTTTCCAGACCTGTCCTGCTGGCAGAAGTCTCCCCTCGGATTAACTGTGGTCAGAATCAGAATAGAGCTGGAAGAGACCTTGGAGGTCTTCTAGTCCAGCCCCCTGCTCAAGCAGGAGACCCTAGACAATTTCAGACAAGTGACTGTCCAGTCTCTTCTTAAAAACCTCCAGTGATGGAGCGCCCACGATTTCTGGAGGCAAGCTGTCCACTGGTTGTCTTCACTGTTAGGAGCTTTCTCCTTAATTCCAGGTTGCCTCTCTCCTTGATTAGTTTCCATCCCGTGTTTCTTGTCCTGCCTTCTGGTGCTTTGGAAAATAAATTGGCCCCCTCCTCCTTGTGACAGCCCCTCAAATACTGAAGTACTGCTATCATGTCCCCCGTCCCCCAGTCCTCCTTTTCTGTAGACTGGCAAATCCTGCAACCGTTCTTCATACGTTTTAGTCTCCAGGCCTTTAATCATCTTAGTTGCTCTTCAATTAATTCCAGCTTCCCTGATTCCAACTGATCACTTTAATGGCTTCCTCTGCCGGCAGCTGCGTTTCATAAAACCCAGACTGCAGAAGAGCAGTTTGTCCAGCAAAGAAAGGGTCCCCTCACAGAGGGGGACCCCAGGGAATGACGTGAGAACCAGGGCTGGCCCTCTTTCCAAGGCCAGGGTGCAGGCGGGAGAAGGTGATGGTGAAAGACACTTGAATCCCACGAACTGTAATATAATCAAACCTAACACTTCATATATATAATGTTGTTAGCCTTAGCTAGACTCGCTGGCTTGGAGGACAGCTCCCATCATTTACGGCAGTGGTTCTCAACCTGTGGGTCGGGACCCCATTTGGGGTCGATCGACCATTTCATAGGGGTCGCCAAACAAGGCTGTCCGCCATTTTTTTTGTCCGCCATTTTTTTTCCCTTTTCCAGCAGGTGCCTTACCTCCCTTGGGCTGGGCCAGCTGGTGGTCGGCCTGCTCCGTCTCTGCCGCTTGCCAGCTACGCCTCAGCTGGCGCAGGGGGCGGAACCACGCATGCGCGGCGCTCCCGGGCAGGGAAAGTCCTCGACTTACGACCGGTTGGGTAGTCCTCAACTTACGACCGGTTTAGTCCTTGTCTTACGACCAGTTGGGGTCACGGCATTAAAAAGGTTGAGAACCACTGATTTACGGCCATGACTGCAGGCCACGTTTGGCTATGAATGATGGGCACTGCAGTCAGTCCTATTGGAGGGCACCCAGAATTACATCTGGTGCGATTTTCATATGAAAACTACAAGCCAGTTTTGGTCTTGCCTCTTCTCTGAAATAGGTAGTTGCTTGGAAACAGCTTGCCCTATTTTCTGATTCTCTCCCCCCTCCACCCCTGGCAGCTAGGGATCTCTCTTGTGGGGAAGGGGGCTGTGTCCTGGAGGGTAGGGGGAGATGAAAAAAACCAGCCAGCCCTGCCTCCCAGGCAGATTCTGATGGCCAGGATTTAAGACTAAGATAGACTGCCTCAGAACACGGTGCTCTTGTGAACATACTGTGGTTGGAATTGGACTCCATGGAAATCTGTGTGTTTCTTTTTTAAACATTAAAAGGACCAAACTGCCTGTGAGGATTAAGGCTCCTTTTTCCTAAAACAATCAGCTGGGAGGGGATATGGGGGTGGGGGAGGGAGCAGAGAGAAGCTTCCCTCTTCCTTCCATCCTAAGCGCCTAACCTCAGCGTGGCTGAGATCCGGAGGTGGCCAAAGGGGTTTCTGGCCCTTGCAGCCCACGGCTGGCTGGCTGGCTGGAGGGGAGGGGGGGCTTTGGGGAAAGAAAGAGGGACAGACGCTTCCTCTCCCGTAGTAAAGTCTCCCTAGACTGTGAGTGAGTCGAGGAAGGGAGGGAGGGAACTGCATTTACACGCTTTGCAAGAAATGTAACGTGCAGCTTAGCTGTAAGATATTTTCAGCACCACATCTGGTTCAGCGTGAAGATTTGTAAAGGTTCTGCAGAGAGCGCACAAACATACCTTGCTTTGCTCCTTGTATTCTGAGCATCTTTGATGTAAATACGCTCCAGGCGGCATTACAGCTCACTAAAAAAAAAATAAAAAAAATCTACACAGTAAAAGAGTTTGCCAATCAGGAGCAAGTATAAAAATAAAACAGCAGCGGGATCAGGAGCAGATTAAAACTGTTGTCTGTATTTACTCGGGTCCAGGAAAATCAGGCGAGATGGGGCTCAAAAGGCCCAGGGGGTGGGCTGGATCCTCTTGGGGGGGGAGGGAAAGCCCTGCAGGATTGGTGGGGCTGGCTGAAGTCCCCCCCCACACACACACGTCACAGGGGTTTTCAGGGGCTTCTTCAGTAAACCACGGCTAAATAAACGATGGCTTCATGCCATGTGTGAATCTGGAGAGCCTGGGTGTATTTCTTACATTTGCAATTTGGCTGGCTTGCATATTCTTCCAAGTCTTTTTATGCACCGAGAACAAGTGTAGGAAGAAAAGAGGGGAACAACGTAGACAGGGATTAAGGTGGCCAAGATCGCACCCCGACTGCACGGTCAAAACTCTGCCCACCTGAAAATTGGGGGCAGGGGCCATCTTGTATTTCAGGCCCTGGAGCAGCTGCTGTAGGTGGAGCTGCTGTAGGTGGGCTTTTGCCTGGCCCTCAGTGGGATCAAGGCGATCCCACAGGGGTGTCGGAGCCCAGGTAGAGGTTGACCCCGTGCCCGTCTCCCCCCTGCTCTGCCTGGGCGGGTGGCCACCCCGTCCCCTGAGCCGGGGTTGAGCAGCATGGAGCCTGCGTTGCTAAGCAACCTGGTTTCTCTTCCTTCTCTGCTTCGGGCAAAAAGGCTCACCAGTGGGATGCAGAGTTAGGCAGAGCAGGAGGGACGGGAAAGCCACGGTGGGCTTCACAGGGAGGAGAGGGCTGGAGTGGAAGCCAGGGAGGATGTCTTGGTGGCCTTCTTGCCCTCAGCCCAGCTGGTCGCCCTCAGCCCCTTCAATGTGGGTGCAGCCCTTGAAAGCCTCCGCGGGGCCTTCAGGATCCCTCGGTGGCCAACCAGAAGCTCATGAAGACACGCAGGAGAACAAGAGCCAGATGGGCCTCTGGGAACTCCGGAGGTTTCCTGAAGATATTGATTTTACGTACACCCTGCCACGTCTCCCTTCTCTGCCACTCTAAAACACCGCAGTAAATGAAAGTTAAGATAAAGTTAGATTAAAATCACATGACACAACCCTGAAGCTGTCCCAGGGCACCCCAATCCTTGTGGGAATTACTTGATTTCAACTGGAACTTCAACCAGAAGGAATGGCAGAACCAATCTTATGTCCAGGATAGACAAGCAGCAGCGGTGAGCCTGGGAAGTCCCAGGCCATGGACTGCTCCCCTCAACCAACCCTCCACATCAGAAGAGGCCACCAGAGATGATGGGCAAAGAGCAGCTTGCTGGGGTGGTTAAGTTTTAGCCAGGCTGTTCCCAACTAGACTCTGAAGCCTCCAGGATTGAGATTGGACCATCCCAGATCCCTCCCCTGGACCTCCAGCTCATCCCTCCCAGCTCCTTGGACTCCTCACCCAGGAAGAGCCCCCAGACTGGCCCTCTGACTGGAACCCCCACTGGGGAACCACAGAGGGTCTCCAGCCTCTAATTCTCCATGACATCCTGCCATATACCATCTCCAATAGTACCAAACACAGAATAAAAGTTGGAAGGGACCTTGGAGGCCTTCTAGTCCAACTCCCTGCTCAAGCAGGAGAGCTTATGCCATTTCAGATAAATAGCTGTCCAGTCTCTTCTTAAAAGCCTCGAGTGATGGAGCACCCACAACTTCTGGAGGGAAGCCTTTCCTCTGGTTGATTGTTCTCACTGTCAGGAAATTTCTTCTTAGTTCTACTATAGGTTGAACCTCACTTTGATAAGGTTCCATCCATTACTTCTTGTCCTGCCTTCAGGTGCTTTGGAGAATAAGTTGACCCGCTCTTCTTTGGGGTAGCCTCTCAAATATTGGAAGAAGCTGTCATGTCACCCCTGGTCCTTCTCTTCATTAGACCAAAGACCACTGGGAGGATCAAAAGAAGTCAGGACAGCCCAACAAAAGGAATCCACTGGAGCAACTAAGGAGAAATTTCCTGACAGAACAATTAACCAGTGGAACAACCTGCCTCCAGAAGCTGTGAATGCTCCAACACTGGAAGTTTTTAAGAAGAGACTGGACAGCCAGTTGTCCGAAATGGTGTAGGGTTTCCTGCCTGAGCAGGGGGTTGGACTAGATGATCTCCAAGGTCCCTTCCAACATTATTATTACTATTACTATTATTACTATTGTTTTCCAAACTTGGCAACTTTAAGATGTGTAGACTTAACTCCCAGAATTCCCCAGCGAGCTTCTTCCTCCACTCAGACATCTTAACGTTGCTGAGGTTGAAAAAGGCTAAACTAGAGCAGTCATCGCCTGAAAACAGACCCAAAGACAGCAGATACTCTTCTTCCTCTAGGTCAGGGGTTCCCAACCAGGGGTGCGAGATGATATTCCAGGGGGTGCGAAAACTTGGGTTTTCAAAATTATAGTTATATGCATAATTTGTCGTTATTTTGAACTTTTGTAAGGGGTGCGAGAATATATCAGAAGCGTTCTAGAGGTGCGGGGTATAGAAAAGGTTGGGAACCACTGCTCTAGGTCCTTGCAACTGAATTCTCACTGAAATTCCTCACATAAAGTTTGTGTTGATATAAAGTTCTAACTTTCGGAGCAAAGGAGCAAATGTTCTCTCTGTCACAGATTTAGTTTCTATTTTATCACATTCCTGAGTTTTATTGTACTCCTGAACCGTGATGTAATTTTGTCCAGGTAGCTATGCTTGGGGTGTGGATAAAGATGGTTATCACACCTTGCAGGATTTTATACATCCCTGCCATGACTCCCCTTACCTGCCTTTGCTTTAGGCTAAATGCCCCAGTCAGGTGTTCCCCCCCCCAGGTCCTTGTGCCTTTTCCAGCTGTTCTTGGAGGCCATAGATGTGGATGTCTCCCTTGGGGGGAGGCGTGTGGTCACTGTGGAGGGAGGGGAGAGACAGGCCCAGGGCTATCTGGCCTTGCTCTGGGATACCATCCAGGAATTTGTAGCTGCCCTGCTCAACTGTGAAACAAGGCTCACCTCAAGAGAGTGGAAGAGAGTGTTTCTGACTGCATAATAATGTAGACTGTCTCTTCACTGCTGAGTAACTGCACGGGTGAGAGGTGCAGATTGCAAGATGGAGAATGTTGCTTCAGGCTGATTGCCGTCCTGCCTCCTTCCTTTGGTCAGATGCAGATAAGCGTGGAAACACAGCAGTGTCAACATGAAGCTGCCCAAAGCTTCGAGTTAGAGAGTCAACAGCAGTTCAGTTCATCTCCGAATCAAATCAAATCAACTTTCCAAACCAAATCATTGGAATGGAATGGAATGGAATTAGAATTAGAATTAGAATTAGAATTAGAATTAGAATTAGAATTAGAATTAGAATTAGAATAGAATTAGATTTAGATTTAGATTTAGATTTAGATTTAGATTTAGATTTAGATTTAGATTAGAATAGAATAGAATAGAATAGAATAGAATTAGAATTAGAATTAGAACAGAATAGAATAGAAAATATGGAATGAGAATAGAATAGAATAGGAATAGAGTAGAGTAGAGTAGAGTAGAGTAGAGTAGAACAGAACAGAACAGAACAGAACAGAACAGAACAACAGAGTTGGAAGGGACCTTGGAGGTCTTCTAGTCCAGCCCCCTGCTCAAGCAGGAGACCCTGCTCAAGCAGGAGACAGACTAATCAATCAAATTGAGCTGAATGCCTCTGAGTAAGTTCAGACATTTCTGAACGGAGAGCACCGGGCTTTTCAAAAACACATCAGAGTGATGTGATTGGATTTGGAGGTCTGTGTTGGAATCAGATTGGCTTTCTGAATTGATTGTTGAACTGTGTTGCATCTGTTTTGTAAAGTGAATGAAAACAATTTAGAGCTGGGTCCCAATTCCCTGGCTCACCAATTCTCCTCACCAAGCCTGGCGCCCTGGTGGGGAGAGGGTCTTTCTGTCTTCAGGGCTGTCCTCTCCTCCAAGACATTCCTCAGGGATTGCGCCTGCTTGGCCTCCCTCTTCCCAAGCTGGAGGGCCTCGAATTCCTTGCCACGCTCCAAGTTCCATGCTGGCCCGGAGGTGCGATTAGTCAGCCTTGGAAACAGGGTAGGCATTGTGTGTTTGTTCCCTTCCTTCTCCGGGAGCCAGGAACATCTTGCTGTGGCCAGATGGAAACATCTAGGCCACGGCACCACGGAGACCATGTGCACCTCCAGGAAGGCACCGAGAGAGTTGTTCTTTTGAGTTCATTTCTCTGCACTTCAGAGGAAATATCAGAATGAACTTTGCTCCTTAAATTGCTAGCTTTCTGCACTCTGGGAGATGTCAGATTTTATGTTTAGCATCGGGAGTTGTGTGCCGTGCACATTCAGTGCTTTGCCCTGCGATTCGAAAGGCACAGTTTAAGATCTGTTACTTTTGTTTGTTGTCATTATCTGACTCACACTGGACTGCGCGTTTATGCTGTGCTTGCAATTCATGGAAATATAGAGCATGTATTTAAATTTGCTTAGCGATCTTGCAGATTTTGTCAAGCTGACATTTTAATTTGTTTAAAGATAAGAATAGAGCAAGGATAGACTGAATAGAATAGAGCAAGGGCTGAACTGTTTTCAGAGAGGTAGATAGAATAGACTTCCTGGCCCAAATCTTTGGGAGCAATTCTCGTGGCCACGTTAAGGTGCAATGCCCAGTCCCTGAGCTGGCCAAAAGCGGGCTGGGGTAACACCGACTGCTCCCACTGGTGATTCCCTCCTGCTAAAGCTTGATGCTAATTGAGGGGTTGTCCTTATTTACTGTCAACAGGGCAATGGCTGGCAGGATTGGGGGAGCCCCCACTCTCAATTTCTTCTTCTCTGATCCCACTGGCAGGAAAACATCTGTCGCTTGCTCTCCTTAGTGGGGGTGAATCTGGACTGTGGAAGAGGCAAGGGTGGACTGAGGGCCAGGCAAGTAGATTTAGAGGCAAGTAGAATCCTTGGGTCACACAGGCACAAACCACTTGCACATCACCAAAATAAGCTTTGGTGGATGGCTAAATCTCTGTTGGACAGACAAAAGCTGAACTGCCCGTTGCTAAAGCAGGATGGCTGTGGGTGGCAGTGCCCAAGGAATGGAGGGCAGACTGTGGCTGTGCTAGCCACTAGGTGCCAGCCCGATCCCACCCCATGACCAGCCTGCCAGATGTTTTTTGTCGCCTGGATGGAAGGGTTGAAGCCCTCCTGGGCTCCTTACAGTGTTTTGAGACGTCTCATGGCACTGCCAGAATCATACCTCTGAAATGCGGAGGCAAAATTGGAGTTTTCCGTGATGTGATTCATTTCCCTTTATTCATTTCACTTTCATGTATTTATATTATTTTTTATTTTGATGCTTAAAATATTTTCTGTACAGCTAGTCCTCAGCTTAAAACGACTGTTCAAAGTAATAATGGCATAAAAAGGTGACTTGCGACTGGTCCTCACATTTACAACCGTCACAGCATCCCCATGGCCACGTGTTCAAAATTCAGGTGCTTGGCAACAGTCACGTGATCACCATTTGCAACCTTCCCAGCCAGCTCCCGACGAGCAAAGTCAATGGAGGAGGCTGGATTCACTTAACAACCGTGTGATTCGCTTAACAACTGCAGTGATTTGCTTAATAACGGTGGCAAAAAGGTCATAAAATCAGGTGCGTCTCAACAACTGCCTCGCTTAACGATGGAAATTCTGGCCCCAACTGTGGAAGTAAGTCAAGGATTACCTGTAATGAAGACTGGCAATTCTCCAAAATAAACAGTAAAAATTAGACTAAGGTTTCTTCCCATCTGCTTTAGCATTTCATTGTATTATCATCAGCCTTGGGGCTCTTCACTCTCTCTCTCTTTTGAAAACTTGGGCCACTCCCAGTCCAGAGGGTCAAACTCTTGGCCTCCTTGACCGCATGGCCTTCTGGTTCTGCTGACCCCCCCGCCCCCTCTTTTCCTCCTACCTGTATTGTGACAGAGAGGCACAGATGGGCCGGCGCTGTGCTTTAACTGAGGACTCAAAAGGTTATCTATTCACAGAATCTCTCAGGTGAGGGAAAAAAGAAGCACATATTAGGCTACTTAAAAGTCCAGATGCCTTCAGTCATAACATGATGTTGATGTTCCAGTGAAATGCTCTCCCTAAAGACAAGCCTGCAGGGCCACAGAGATCCCCACTGCTCAACAGTCACCAGCAAAGCCTTCAGAAGAGTCTCTTGAGCAGGCTGGCTGCGTGCCCTGGTTTTGGGGCATTGCTTGATTTTAGTCTAGAAGAATAGGATAGGGTAGGGTAGGGTAGGGTAGGGTAGGGTAGGGTAGAGTAGAGTAGAGTAGAGTAGAGTAGAGTAGAGTAGAGTAGAGTAGAGTAGAATAGAATAGAATAGAATAGAATAGAATAGAATAGAATAGAATATAGAGTAAGAATAGAATAGAATAGAATAGAATAGAATAGAATAGAATAGAATAGAATAGAATAGAATAGATGGAAGGTCCCTTGGAGGTCTTCTAGTCCAACCCCCTGCTCAGGCAGGAAACCCTATACCATTTCAGACAAATGATTGTCCAATCTCTGGTCTGCTCAGCATCTTCCTTGGGTCATTCTCTCGCCGTGTGAGGTAGGGGGCAGTGCTTGCTTGACCCAGCCTGAAGAGATAGGAAGGACAGGCAGATCATTGCTTTGATGCTGCCTCCTCACCTATAGCAAGGAAACCATCCAGGAAATGTTTCCTGATGGCAGATATATGGACAGGAAAGAGAGACTTCTGGTGAAACTGTGCTCGGACTGCAGTTAGATCCATTTGTTGTTCCTTTTGGGGGGGGGGGATAAATCAGCACGGCCATTTCCTTTGATGAAGCCCCATACAAGCGGAATGACTTTTCTGTTCTGAGTTTTTGCAGCTTTTGAAGGACATGGAAAATGTGTTTTTTTTTCAGGAAGACCCGTTCCAGTCACCTTGTTGTGAAAAAGCTTTGTTACAGCAAGAGCAGTTCAGTTGCAGAACCAGCTCCTTATGGAGACGCCCCCTTCACTGGATGTCTCCTGGGAGAAGCTGGGCATTGCTGGGACGGGCAAACC
Source organism: Protobothrops mucrosquamatus (assembly GCF_001527695.2). Classification (NCBI taxonomy): domain Eukaryota; kingdom Metazoa; phylum Chordata; class Lepidosauria; order Squamata; family Viperidae; genus Protobothrops; species Protobothrops mucrosquamatus. Next base: position 159,267 of record NW_015389581.1, read on the forward strand.
AGGTTTAAGTTGGGCTTAAGGCCATTAACACTCACGGTCCCAGGGGTCTGACTCGAAGAGAATCAGCGCTCTACTGATCCCCGGGAGACTGATGGGACTGAGTGTACGTGTGAATCCCAGGCTTCAGAGAATCCTGCGAGTCCTTCTGCTCCTCTACGCAACTGCCCTCTTTGGGGTCTGTTCAAGTGAGGGGGGGCTGTGTGGAGGTGGAGTCCTGCCTTGGTGGGCTCTGAATCACCACCCTCTTTGGGTAGCCCTACCAGCTCCGGGTTCTGACTCAGACTCCCGAAATAGAATCAATAAATGGTTTGCTAAAAAAGAGTGGTTTGTAATGGGTTGTCTGAGTGGTTTCTGAGTGTTTTAGAAAAGTCAGAGATTCTTCATCAGCAGCAATCAATTGAGGCCGAGAAGGTTTCTGTGCATGTTTTGGGTGGGTGGGGGCTGGGGAGGAAGCTGATCAACAGGAATGGCTTCAAATGAAGGCTTTGAGCTGTGATGGCTCAAAGGAACCTTTCAAGTTGTGTTTCATTACAAAGCGGCATGAGGTGGGCAGGTTGTTCCCACTGAAGTTTGCCGGTCTGACTTCCTCTCTGACTCAGTTTTGTGACATTGCCTTGAGGTACGCAGCACATCCGTGCCCCTCCCCGCAGAGGGTTTTCAAAAAGATGCCACCAACTTTGTCCCACTCAGTAGACAGAAGAGGCCTCTTGGCTGGTTTACTAAGGAGACTCCGGGGCGGTTGTGTGAGCAGGTTGCCATCAGTGCAGCTAGTGCCAGAGCAGGAATAAACCTGCCTTGGGCCCAGGGAGAATCTTCTGGGTCTGGAAGCGTTCAAAGGCAGCTTGAAGGATCTGAGGCTGCAGGTAGATTGATGGGTCTGACTCTAACTTCAGGTGTTGTGTGGCAAATGGCAGCGTTTAAAGCAGTGGTTCTCAACCTTTTTAATGCCGCGACCCCAACCGGTCGTACGTCGAGGACTAAACCGGTCGTAAGTCGAGGACAACCGGTCGTAAGTCGAGGACTAAACTGGTCGTAAGTCGAGGACTACCCAATCGGTCGTACGTCGAGGACTTTCCCTGCCCGGGAGCGCCGCGCATGCGTGGTTCCGCCCCCTGCGCCGGCCGAGGCGTAGCTGGCAAGCGGCAGAGACGGAGCAGGCCAACCACCAGCTGGCCCAGCCCAAGGGAGGTAAGGCACCCGCCGGAAAAGAGGAAAAAAAAATGGCGGACAGCCTTGCTTGGCGACCCCCGTGAAATGGTCAATTGACCCCAAATGGGGTCCCGACCCACAGGTTGAGAACCACTGGTTTAAAGTAACTAGGCAGCAACTGTAAGATGTTGTCAAAGGAGGAAACGGGGTATTCTTTTTATTGCTGAGGGCTCCTGCTTAGCAGCTTTGGTTCAAGGGAAAACAACAAGATCCTAAAGACGGTTCTTTTGTTCTTAGGGGGAGTTAAGGTGCCCGTGCATGAATTCATATTCTCAGAAGTCATCTAGTCCAGAGTTTCCCAACCTTTCCGGGTTTGTGGACCTGCAAAGGGTGGTGGTGGTTCCACTACGGCACTTGGGCAAGTGGGGATAAGCACTCAATGTGCTGGTCTGCTGCTTCCGTGGCCCGGTTCCGAATAGTTCATGGCCCAGTAGTGGGCCGCAGAGGGGGGTTGGGGATCCCTGATCTAGTCTAACCACCTGCTCAGTGCAGGCTCTGCTAAAGCAAAGTCAACAGGTAAGGTAGCGATCCAGACTCTGCTTGGCTGATGGCTCCCTGCATTTACACCCCCGTTGTCTTCTTGTCACCCCAATTCGGAAGAAGATCTGAAATGATCTGAATGATCTGACAACCGTTTGACTGGAATGCTTGAGCAGAAACTTGGCTAGAAGACCTCCAAGATCTCTTCCAACCCTGTTATTCTATGGTCTATGACTTGGGGACTGGGGACAGAACCCCCCCCCCCCCGCTTTGACTGACAACCAGTATCTTGAACTCAGCCTTCCATCCTTCCAAGTTGGATAAAATGAGAACCCAGATTGTTGGGGGCAATAGGCTGCTTTTGCAAACTGCTTAGAGAGGCTGTAAAGTACTGTGAAGCGGTATATAAGTCTTAAGTGCTATTGCTATTCCGTTGGGAACGCACCTGGTGAGTCATGCAGCTATCAAGTAGAGGGGTCACTTTGGTGAATCAGGATGCATCCATAATGATTCAAACCATTGTGTGGTAAACCAGTTGTAACTTCTGGATAGTTTTCAAGGGCAGTCCCATGCAGAACACTTTGCAGTAGTCCAGCCAAGAGATTATGAGTAACTAACGAGTAAAGCCTCCTGATCCAGAAATGGTTGCAAATGATGTCAAAGACACTCCTGGCCATTACTGAAAGTCCTGGAAGACCCCAAGATTAACAAGCCAGTTCTATTAGGGCAGGGGTCCTCAACCTTGGCAACTTTAAGACTTGTGGACTTCAACTCCCAGAATTCCTCAGCCAGCAAAGCAAAGCTGGCTGAGGAATTCTGGGAGTTGAAGTCCACAAATCTTAAAGTTGCCAAGGTTGAGGACCCCTGTATTAGGGGGACCTCAGTATTCAGGGGAGGGGCGAGTGGTGGGGAAGCAGATAACTTGTTGGTTAATAATTACTTTCTAATTAGTTCTGTTCCCCCTGCAGCAGTTTTGTAAGAGGGCCAGCCCCTCTTAAACTTTCAAATGAGAAAAGGAGTGGTACCCCTCTTTTTGAGAGGTGACCAAAATTGGTATACGAGACACACGCCCTGTTAGTGATCTGCAAGGCAGGAAAATCAACGTCCAGCCTTAAGAACATTGCAGGATTCCTCCTCCATCTTTCCCATTTTCTGCCTGCCAGCATGGGGGATACAGGTAGTCCTCAACTTACAACAATTCACTTAGTGACCGTTTGAAGTCCCTGAAAAAAATGACTTAGGGCCGTTTTTCTCACACTTATGACTGTTGCAGCATCCCCATGGTCCCGTGATCAAAATTCGAATGCTGGTACCTATTTATGACGGTTGCAGC
>NW_015389582.1:0-36766 GCF_001527695.2 Protobothrops mucrosquamatus
TCAAGACTTGGTTATTCCAGCTTGCAGGACTGGCCTAGGGTAATTTTTAGAGGGGTTTTAATTATATTTTAAATCGGACAATCTTTAAATATTTCTTTTAATTAATTTTAAACCTGTATTGTTATTTATGTATTTTAATTGATTGTCAGCCGCCCTGAGTCCTACGAGGAGAAGGGCGGGATATAAATCTAAATAATAATAATAATAATAATAATAATAATAATAATAATGGCTAAAGCATACACATCCATTGGAGGAACTGAATGTACATCTCAGTGGGAGAAACCTACATCCTTTTTTGTGGCTTCAAGAAAATAAAATAAGACATACTTTTAGGGTATGGGTTGGTAATAATGGAATTGTTAGTGTCCAAATTTGGTGCACCTATTATTTGAATTCAAAGCTAAGAATTTGCTTTCTGTTCCTGCATTTCTCATTCAGCTGGGGACCAATAAAAATTGTATTTCAATTGAAAAGGCCTGTTATCCACCACCCCCTCCCATAAAAAAAATTTCCTCCAAACCACATAAAATAAATGACATTGCAAATAAAAACCTTATCTTTTAAGAATAAAGCAAAAAAAATACCAATAGAGCAGTGTTGTTCAGAGATCTCTTATGAGATTAAGCTGAGCAAACCGAAGGTGTGGTTTGAAAGGTGAAAGCTATGTCACTTGCAAAGCTGACAAAATCAGAGGAGAAATGTAGCATGTTGTTCCAATGAAGATGGATAGTGGCTTCTAATACAGCCTACGCATCTTGCAATTCATTGCGGGTCAAAACATACTACTAGCAATAAAAACTGTGGCTTGTTTGCTGTGTACAAATGTAGCATGCATCATGCTTTTCACCTGCACCCATCAGCACTTTGTGCACTAAAATCAAGAAGTCTGACTCATTCCTAGTAGAACATAATACAAATTAGACCATCAGTAACAAAGTTTTTTGGCTTTCATATCCCTACCAGGGGTAGGCAACCTTGACTCTTTTATGACTCGTGGACTTCAACTCCCAGAATTCCTGAGCCAGCTATGCTGGCTCAGGAATTCTGGGAGTTGAAGTCCACGAGTTATAAAAGAGCCAAGGTTGCCTACCCCTGCCCTAGCCAAACAATGTAAAGAAGCAGATGATACTGTTTTATAAAATCATGTAATCCAAACACATAGTCTAAGGAACTATTCCGAGGAAGAGGATTAATAATTAATGTTTTATGCCACCCATTTCACTGATACAGCAACTCTAGGTGGCTTACAATATAGTAAAAAGTAAAAAAAAAAAAAATACAAAGCAATTAAAATTAGGAGAATTAAATAGAAAAACTTAAAAATGAAGATTATAGGTGGCCTGGAGTAGGGATCACCTCTGCCCCATTAGCCACTCCCAATGTAGCAGATCCCTATCAGGTCTCCAAGTCAAGCGGCCAGCCACGTTTTCAGGCTCTTCCAGAAGACCAGGCGAATGGAGGCAGACCTTAGCTCCCACTGGAGAATATTCCAGATTGTGTACCACCGTGAAACCAGGCCTCTGTATTCATACAAGATCAATGGTGTTGGAGATCTGAGTTAATTATTTCCAGCTCAGTTTCTATATGGTTGAACCTCTACGAAGTTAGTTCTTCTATTGTATGGGTTCTCTCTTATCACCAAGCATTCCCCACTCAGCCAGGACAATTAAGATTGCAATGTTTGCCTTCAACTGGTATTTGCTGCCATTACCTTCCCACCCATTCCCAATCAGTTACAGCAGAAAAGCTGAAATAACAAAAATGTCTTTCCCTTTCTACTACTTGAGAAATGTCCGGATACCTTAAACTAAACTTAAAATCTGCAGAACTATAGGCCTTCTGAGTAAGTTACCAACTTGTAACCCTCTATGAAATGGTTAGATTTCTACCTGTGTCCTAGAAATTTTCCAGCTAGGATTTTGGGTAGGCTTTGATTCTTTCTTTGCCTTCCATATAACAGCTGCTCTTTCTGGGGAAATTCAAAGGCTATCTCTTCCCCCAAGCTCCTTCTCTAATGAAGCTAATGGGGAGACAGCAGAATTCAGGATTTAGTGAACTGGTTCTCACTGGCTTACCTTATTAGTGATGAATGCAATTAGCCTACAAGACAGTTGTCCCTACATTGTGATCTAACTGGGATCTCTAAAGCTTTGCACTACTAGAGCCTGTTAAAATTTGAGATGCTGTGGTTCTTTTTCTTGGTGGAGGGGATTCTTGCTCTTTTCCTGACTTTTAAGCTTTAGGTCTTATAAGGAAATGTTAACTGGAACATTTTGCAGTTTCCCTTGCAAATAAGCAGGTGAAACAAGCAGGGTGAAATTGATGTGTGCGCATATGTATTCTTTCTCTCCTTTTCTTTGGTGCGTCTATTGGGGAAAGGACCCAAAGTTGAGCAAAGGCGCTCCTAGCTGCAGCTGCTATCTGCTTCTCAGTTACCTGCCATATGTCTAGGAGGATCCCCCAAACTGCTACACAAGGTCTGTGTAGGGCTGTGCGCCCATCCAGAACCAAAAATGGAAGGTCCTTGAAATCTGTAATGGGATGTAGGAAAGACCTTGGGAGAAGGAATGAAGAAATGCTGCCAAGAGACAGCATGGCCCCCAACTTGATAGTGGACAGGGCAAGAGTCTCAGAAGGGACCCTCCCTACTTTCTCAGGTTATAAAGAAGATGGCAGGATATTGTACTTTCAGACTTGCAAAATTGATGTCAGCATTACCAGATAAAGCAGACAGGAAACATGACCAGATAAGCTAATTCTACTTTATGGTAAAGCTACATTAACAGAGTCTTGCAAATCTGAAAGTAAGGTTCTGCTGCTGTTTCATTTAGAGCCCAGGAAACTAGGGAGGGTCCCCTCTGAGCCTGTTGCTCTGCCCACTACCAGCTGTGGGCTATGGTGCTTCTTATTTGACTGTTTCCTAGGCAGCATCTCTTCGCCCTATCTCCCAAGGTCCTTCTCACATACCATTATAAGAACCATGGCGACGCAGTGGTTAAAATGCAGTATTGCAGACTGAATCTGCCCACTGCCAGAAGTTCAGTTCTGACTGGTTCTAGACTGACTTAGCCTTCCATCCTTCTGAGGTCAGCAAAGTGAGGACCCAGTTGTTGGGGGAAATATCCTGACTCTGTAAACTGCTTAGAGAGTGCTGTAAAGCACTATGAGCGGTATATAAGTTGCTGTTGCTGTTGCTACAAGGTCCAAAAACCCAGAGCCATTGGAATCTTGATTAAGTTGAGCTTTCTTGTCCATCACAATTTATATAAAACAGATTATAGTATTATGCATATGTTTACAATATATAACTATTTCACACCTGACTGAAAAAAAGTTTGTGTATGTTTGTTTGTGATTACAAATGCCATCTATTCATAGGAATAAATTTGTGCCAGGATCCCACTGTGGTAAGGACTTTTCTAAAATAACTTCCTTATAGCCGGTACAAACAATTCTCACACCAACCCATGAATCAATATTTAACTTTTTGGTTGTGGGAGGAGAGGCAGTTGAAAGTATGATGGGGATGATGTCATAACATCCTGTCAATATCTTGGGAGTGCCCCTCTGTTTATGAGAAGATTGCTTTTAGGTATCTATTATTCCCCTTCCCTTGGCAGGTGTTAAATTAGATAGCTGGTGCCTCTGTTTTAACTTAATAGTGGCAAGTAGGAATGCAGAGAAGAAGCAAGCATTTAAAATACAAGGGTACAATTCGCAAAACTCTGTTAAATAAAACTTCTAAGTGCCATGGAGGAATTTGCGATACACAAGAGGGCCTTAATTGGCTAATCCTTTCTGCGCAGGTATTTCTTGTATGTACAAAAGGGAATAAACACTAGATGCTCACCAATCTTCTATGGGGCCAATACACTGTAGCATGCTTACAGTGGTGATGATAGGTATCAGGATGTCATTATTCAAATAATTCAGTTATGCATTGGTACCAGCGTCTACTCCAATGATATAAGTCATATGTCTTGCATGGTGATGTCATGACACATGATTTGTACTCTGTCCGCAGCCCACATGGGATAGTAAAAGGTTCATTGAAACATAGCCCTCTTAGTTCTGAATAAGACCCTTTTTATTTTGCTTTTTAAAACGTGTTAAAATTGTCAGAAGGTTTTGCAGAGTGGGACTGAATTCTAATAAGATTATTCGTTTGCAATGTGAAATCATCTGGGTGATAAGATTGTTAGGACACAAGTGTATTGAAAAACCTAATGAGAAAATAGATGATATTCCTTTGTATTGTTTCCAGCATATTTTGCTTATTCTCTATTGTGTATGCCAGGACACATTCACACTCACACGCACAACCATTTCGTATTCCTTCAAAATCCTTCTTTTCTATCCCTCTCTCTCAATCTTTTCTCTGCAGACGCTTACTTTTTTCTTCCAGGGAGAGTTTGATTTTGTACATGGGGTAACCCAAACTGAGAGGAAGGCTTTTTGTTTTTGTTTGTTTGTTTGTTTGTTTACCTGTTTGCTTTTTTTACAGACCATTTACTGGACAGATGGAACATTACCCTGGGTCAGGGACAAAGGTCTGGCATGTTATGGGAGATGGAAAACAGTGATGCTAATGTTGAAAGGGTGCAAAAGATAGCATTTCCCCCCACAAATAACAACTTTTAAAATATGAACCAACAAAGGTAGTGTTATTGGTTGGTTGTTGCAGACTTAAGCTGGATTTGTTTGTTTTCAGTGCTGTGTTTGTTTAGAGGAAAGTTACCTTGAATGCAGCAATCTTCCGCATCCTGTTTCTACCTGCAGCTGCCATTATCCCAAACTAACCTTGCCGTTGTTGGTGTAGAGTATAGATAAAACCGAATCCAGACATATTTTAAAAATATTTTCCTGTTTTAATGTGATTTATAAATCGGTTAATTTTTAAACTGTCACATGATTTTTGCAACAATACAAGTTATTTTCATGAAATACTTTAGATCCTATTTTTTGTAAAGCAACTTTATAATAAAATAAATCGCAAAGCAATTGAGCATAGCAAGTTTGATAATAAGAGAATAATTTGTGGTTATAAAATAAGAGAAAATGAAGCCATATCCTTATATTCACTAAAAGGACCTCCCTAATAATATGGATGGGGAAATGGTTTTATTTCCTCTTAAGTGTATTCAGAGGCATCTAGATCAGTATTTTTCAAACATCATGGTTATCCATACTGGCTGAAGAATTCTGGGAGTTGAAGTCCACATATTTTAAAGTTGCCAAGGTTAAAAAACACTAATGTAGAGGAAGCCATGATTTCATCAGAAGAATGAAATGTGTCATGACGCAGTCTCCATTCTTTATCTATTTGGATGTTTTTTACCACAAGCAAAACTTGTGGTAATTTGCATCAGTTAGAGGTTCAGCCAATTGTTTCTAAAGAAGTAATACATTTATGTGGGATGCTATTTTTTAATGCTACTGGGAAAATCTGCTTTGGTTTGTTGATCAAACTAATCAGTTACATCTTTTTGATTCATTTTCTCTTATTTCTATAGGATTTTAAAATGATTCTGCAGAGAGCAATCCAAATTCAACCATTTAATGGAGATAACATCATATTATAAAGAAGTTATCATTAGAGGAGGGGTGGGGGAAGGAAATCTACGACTGTTTTTCAGCACAACAGAAGTATTTCCCAAATGTCCTAGATGTTGGGTTAATTCTTACTCATTTGTAGAGCTGTGTCCTTTAATTAGAATAAAAACGGCTTTGTGTGCATTCTCTTTTAAATAAACATGGATTTAATTGAAACCAGTGGGTGGTTCAGACAATTTTTTCAAACAATCATAACTACAGAATGATCTGAAATGGTACAACTATAGTCTTGTGAATTTAAGAGATTGTGTGCACATGCTGTGGATGCTCTGTTACTGAGAAGAAGATAGCAGACACAATGTATGACCTCTTATCTTATTTTTGATTGGCTGGCAAAAAAAAGTTACTTTGTTTTGCTGTTCTACTGGTGTCCCCAATGGCTACACCAGGAAAACAGGGTGCAAGGATTGACCAAGATAGCTTTGGAAAACGGCCCTTTCCTGTGCACCTGCCCAGAACGGTGAAGAGAAGAGTTCCAGTGCTAGACCTGTCATACATATTTTCCCTGACAATGTCCTTCCTCCAGCCTATTGGCATAGGTTCAAAACAGTACAATTTGATGGCTGCTCCATTATAGATTCTCCCTGCCTTTGATTCTTGGCATTGTCTAAAACAGTGATGGCAAACCTATGGCACGCGTGCCAGAGGCAGCACTCGGAGCCCTCTCTGTGGGCACACGGACTGTCGCCCCAGCCCTGCCTCCTCCCATGGCCCCCTCCTCACCAGCAGCCCTCCAGAGGGGAGTCACCCCCGGGCACGGCCATGCAATGCTGCACAGTCAAAGACATGGTAGCCGGGCAGTGGGGACAAGACTCCGCCCTTACACCCCATCACGCGCAGATGGTGCTGCAGGGCACGAGCAGAGGGCGTGGCCACCATGGCACCACTGGGCTGCCTGGGTGATCTGTGGCGGGCCATGGAGGTGGTGGGTGGTCCAACGGGCACGGCGGAGCGGGGATGGGTGGGGGGTGGTTTTGGGGCACTCGATCTCTAAAAGGTTCGCCATCACTGGTTTAAAAGGATGAGGCCCATTTTATGCATTAAACAAACCTAGATTTTTCAGGGGGGGGGGTTTAAAAAAACCTGGGATTTTTCAATGGGGAACCACCTATGTTTACATTAGGATTTGCAGTGTACACTTTTATAAGAGGACACTTAATGACAAATGATACAAACATTTAACATGAGCAATACCATTATTTTTTTTAATATCAGGCTTGCTAAATTGAAAATAAATCCCCTGCAGCCTAAAAATATAGCCTATTTATAGACACCATATATGATTGATATGAATTGACTTAATGAAGCCATTTTTGTGGGGGATATGACTTTGTTTATATATTGCTTTGTAAGTGGGGTGAAATGGAGCTTCAATATAAATACTTCTGCTTTTAAAATTATTTTATTTTTTGCACCTTTCTAATTCAGATTATTATTTCCTAACTTTTATTTTATTCCATATCTTCATTGTCAAATCCATTCCATGGGGCAATCTGATATTTCTGTGCCAAAAGGAATTTCTTCCTATGCGGAGCTAATTTGATCTAGTACAGTGGTGGCGAACCTATGGCACGGGTGCCAGAGGCGGCACTCAGAGCCTTCTCTGTGGGCACGTGCACCATCGCCCCAGTCCTAGGCCTTCAGCTGGGTTTTATAAAACCTTTTCGCTTTAGGCCTCCGCCACCATGTGCAAAAAAAAAAAAAGTTTCAATCAGTCAATTTCAATTTCTCACGGGAAAAAAAAAGATCTTGCAACGTTGGAATTGATTGATTGAACTTTTTAGTCCCACCCAGTCTGCCGTTACCACCACAGCCACGCCCACCCAATGGGCCATGCCTACCAATTGGCCACACCCACCCAATGGGCCACACCCACCTGGCACTCGACGATGCATAAGTGGGTTTTGGGTTTCAGTTTGGCCACTCAGTCTCTAAAAGGTTCACCATCACTGATCTAGTAGTTAAATGCACTAGGATACAAACAAGGATATCGTGAGTTCCTCTGCTGCCTTAGGCATGAAAGCTGGCTGGGTGACTTTGGACCAGCTGCTCTCTCAACCCAATTTACCTACAGGATTGTTGCTGTAGGGAAAATAGGAGGAGGAAAATGTATTAATATGTTTGCTACCTTGATTAATTTATAAAAGCAATAAAGGTATGATTTAAAAATCTAAAATAAATAATATATTGATCTTCCTGCAAAAGCAAATTGTAAGACGTGAACTATATGGAATAATAAAAGAGAATGAAAAAAGGGTACCCAATAGTATCCTGGAAAGTTCATTGTGGATTTGTTTGTGGTTTGATGTAGGGGATTTCAGATTCCAAATGTTTTTGAATGAGCATGTCTAGAAGTCCCAGCCAATATAAGCAGTAAGTGTGTGTGGCTCACAATTGCAGATCAACATCTGAAAAGCCATAAACTCCCTATAGGGTCATATAACTTACAGATCGTACAAGTCTAGGGCAGTGTTTCTCAACCTTAGCAACCTTGGACTCAACTCCCAGAATTCCAAAACCAACATGCTGGCTGGGGAATGTTGGGAGTTGGAAACCACATGTCTTAAAGCTGCTAAGTCTAAGAAACACTCTTGTAGGTAATGATACTGAAAGTCACGTGGATGAAGATTGCAAAGTGACATTTCCTTGTGTTTACATATTGCTGGGTTATGTGTGGTATATTCAGTGGAATTTTATACAATCATTTTCAGTAAACATATGTATGGTGTGGAGTCTCTGCTCATTTTACATATTTCAGACTAATCACTTCATCTTCTAAAACTAAGAGCTGCCTTCTAGACAGCCACAACTATTATGGCCCTTCATCAGTGCTGAAACCTCTACATCCTTCTTCATCTATCTCATCACCATCAAGATGTAAAAAGTACAAGCCAGCCTAGCAACTGCATCTTCCAACTCTTTTTTCTCCTCTTATTAAAGGCAAAATCAATACAAATTTTGTGTGGGACCACCCAGGTCTTTAAAATCAGATTACTTTTATCCTGAAGGGGCAGATATAGTGACAGTTATCACAGCTCAGAAGCACGGGAGTCAAAATATTTAAAAAGTACAAATAAAAGATACTAAAATAGAGAATGACAGAGTTTTATCCTCTTCTGGATTATATTCTGCCTCCCTGCACCTTCACTTTCCCAATGTCACAACCCATGTGGTTTTACAAACTTATGTTCTTGTTGCAGCAGCTCCAATAAAGGCATTTCCCAACCAAATAAGTTTATTTTGGAACACACGATGCCAGGTAAAATGGCATTCTTATAGGGGCATTCTGTACAGAGTTAAAATTACCCAAGTGTGCCATGCCTTAACCTCCCCCCTGTGTAACTACTCACCTTTCTAGCCCTTTTTAAAAATCTATTAGTAGAGTGCAATTATCTAAAGATTGCATCAAGTGAACAGTTCCATTGCACAAAACCAGACAATTTGCAGCCAAAGCCCTACCTACATGTATCAGTTTTGCAGCTGTTGAATTCCACCAAGATTATATCCCCAGAAAATGGTTTTTGGAGTGGGTGGTTTTTTTTCTTATAATAAGAAAAACAATATTGGGCTTATAATATGTACATTAAACCCCTGAGAGGCTTAACACACCTACGTTTTGTGGGGGGGAAAACAAAATTCCTGCTCATTCACAATGTCAGTGGGACCTAGGGTATACCATAAAATCCTTAAGGGCTGACAAAAATTAAGAAATAAATATGTAGTTCCTAGAGGGGAAAAACCTGTTTTATTTCAAGACATTTGATAAAAACAGTAAGCATTCAGCACAGATACTAGAAGTTATCGGAGTTTTCAAGTGCCTCCACTTACTTCTGATGTCATATTCCTAACTGTGGCTCATAAGCAGGACAGATAACATCCTGTCAGCCTAATTAATTCTGCGGATCATCTAACCATTCTCAACATTTCATGACCTGATTTAGTTTTGCAAAAGTAAGTATGATCATTCTCTGTTCAAATATGTTTGTGCTGCAATTGCGCTCAGCCAAATGATTATTTCACTCAAAACTTTGTCCTCTGCCTGAATTTGGCAGTGCAATTTTTCTGTATCTTCTTCCAATTTTATAGGTGTTCCTGCTGCCATCACTTGTCACTGCCCCATTTTTCAGCCAGGTAATGCCAACACTTTTCTTAGCATCTATGAACAATATTCATTTATTAAAGGTTTATTTTGCCTTTCTGACCAAGCGTTTAAGAACCTGTAGGAACTGTTCTTCCCCTGTTTGATCCTAATTTTTTGAGGCTGTTTAGATGGATGAATAACCTATGAGTTTTGTGGCTTAGTGAGGTTTTGAATCCAACCCTCCATCCCACCAATCCTGGTTTTAGACTTTTAACCGCTGCTTCATTCTTTGTCCTTTTGCATTGACCCAGGCAGAAAAAGCGAAAAGCAAAGCTTTGGTTGATCTGAAAAGATCTCATACCACAAGTTTCTTTCAGACCTACATAGCTTCTAACCATCTACCAGACAAGGGGTTATAATTGTTTAAGATCCTTGCTTAGACAGCCCAAAACCAGCAAGAAAAATGAAAGGTATTAAATGGATCTTTGTGAGTGAGAAGGGCAACTAGTAAATGGTCCCTCATGTGAAGTCTCTATTTATTTCATTCCTTGGACTGATTGATGAAGAACCATTTGGGTAACCTGCAAGTCAAAGCACAGTTTGAAATCATCACTCCCATGAACCAGGTCTGCATGTTCTACTTTAAAGGTTGATCATGAGTTAGGAACAGCAGCATGGACTTTGTGCTTCCCCATAAACTGTTAGCATCTGAAAATTAAATCTGGAAGGTGTGCTGGCTATCAGACTACACACTTTCTCTCTGAAATGAATATCAAATTGGATTATATTAATATCTGGACAACAAAATAGTGTTTGTAGCCAGGCCCAAAAGCAACAGAGTAATAAAAACGGCAAGCAGTTGCTTTCTCTTTGCAGAACAAGCAGTTCCAATTTTTTTTAAAATAATGAATGCATGCTAATGCCATTGCTTCTTGGATCTCTAACTTTTGAGGAGCCTCCCATGGGATGAATCTCACTGTATGAGAAATTAAAACAAGGGTATGGTGAAATGAAGTATATCTACCTTGGCTTGCCCCAAGTAGCCTCATGAAGGGACATCCATGGCAGGAGCAGGGAGGAGTGTGGGTGTTTTTTAAATAGTTGTTATGACCTCACAATTAAACCCCTGCATCTTTTTTATATGTGTGGCATGATACACACATTAAAAGGATTCAGAGCTTCGATTGCATCTGCTATTTCAATTTGTTAAATCACCCCTCTTCCTTGAAGACACTTCTGGGGACCTGACTTCTCTGAATGAGTGATGGCAAAAGAGCAAGGATTGGGAATGTATAGCTGAAGGGAAAAGAAGACAAAATGAAGCGTAAAGACAAAAATAAGCAAAATTCAGAGACAATGAAATCAAGCTTGCTGATTTAAAATAATCAGCTACACTGATGGATTTGAACTGCTAGTTAGGATTTAAAGAAAACTTTCTGATCGGATCATGAAAAAAAACAACCTACAGAAATCTGGTTTAGATGAAAAACGTGGGCCCCATACACTGATTTGCTTTAGTTAACATTTCCAGCCCTGTGGTTCTTCGGATTAAGTAAGTGTAAGCAATATTATAAACCACAGATAAATGTGTGTCACAAGCCCACATATGCTGCATAAGCAGTCTCAAATCTGTACCAAGAGAATTAGAGATTGGGTAAATAAGTCCTGCAACTTTTTTGGTCCTTTTCAAAATGTTACATTACTGTTATTTATATGAGGACAAAGTTACATATTGCATGTAGTTTTTCTTTCTTTATTATGAAGCTCCAAACATTATCATTAAGCTTTATGAAGCTTATGAAGCTCCTAAAATTATTGTCAAGCTTTTAAGCTAAAGCTCTGAAAGATTATGAGAAGGACATCTTACTACCCTGACTATCTATGATTGCTTTCCTCCTGGGAAAAAGAGGACCACATACTTATTTCTGGCCAAACATCCATATATAAATAGACCTCAACTTACCACCTTCATTTAGCAAAGCCACTGAAAAAGTTACAAAGCCACTGAAAAAGGCGACTTATGACTGGCCCTTACACTTATGACCATTGCACCATTCCTATGATCACGTGATCCTAATTTGGGCACTTGACAACTGGCATGTATGTACTGTATGATGGTTTCAGGGTCTCCGAATTGTTATTATCATTTGGAATCTTCTAGCCGACTTCCAACAAGCAAAGTCAATGGGGAAAGCTGGATTTGCTTCGATGGCCATTGTGAGTCACTTAACAACTGTAAAGATTTGCTTAATAACCATCGCAAAAAAAAGTCTGTAAAATCGACATGATTCACTTAACCACTTAACAACATAAATTCTTGTCCCAATTATGGTCATAAGTCAAAGACTACCTGTAAAATATTGGCAAGAAGTGATCATTTATTTATTTATTAAATTTATATGTCTCCAGTTCCATTGTCAAGTGACTTTGGGTAGCTTATAGCATAGTAAAACAACAATATAAAAGTGTGAAATTGTTAAAGCGTTAAAAACATTAAGCATTAAAACTAAGACAAAAATGTATATATTTAATATTACATGTATTAACAGCAGTGAGAATTAGTATTGGAAAAATGAAGAAACACCAATGGAAGAAGACATAATTAGGAAAATCTTGAACTGCGTGGAAATGGATAGGCTTACATTGAAAATGAAAGGGAAAGAAGATACAGAATATTTTCAAACGTGGGATAATTTTTACAAATGGCTAAAAAAATGGAGTAGAGAGTAGGAATGGAAGTTGTATTACTATTAATGTCAAATATGTGGACCCAGAGAACACATTGTTTATTAAGCACTAAAAATTTGTAACTATAAAAACTTAATAAAATATCTATAAAAAGCATTAAAATTTAAAACATTAAAAGTTAACAAAAAACTAGATAGAAAGGATTTTAAAAATTTCAGTGAGAAACCCTTCCCATTGTTTGATTGTGCTGAAGACCTGTCATTATTTGACTGACAGGAAAGACTACAAAACAGCCTGTGAAGGAGAAAAAGCAATCATTTCTATCTTTTAAGTTTTCCTCACAAAGTTCTGGTCTACAGATGATAAGCCAAGCTGGTACCAATGTTTAGCATCTTTGTCTGTGGCACCATAAACTTTCTAGAACTTCCAAAAGTATTTTTCCAAAAGGCAACTGGATTTCTTGGTTTTTTTCCTGGAAAACATTTCAAGGAAAAAACCAAGAAAGTCTACTTGCCTTTTGGAAAACCATCTTTGGTGCAACCATGACCTGGATGATTTAGAATCTCCACAGACACTTCCTAGAACTTTCCATGTGAATGTGTTGTCCAGGTATTTAGTTGAATGCACTAAAGTAGCCGTCCCCAACCTTTCCAGATTTGTGGGCTGGCGGGGGGCAGAGGCGATGTTTCTGCACGAGCGGCGGGCAAGCACAGTTCCATTTGTTCAAGATGGATGGAAAGAAACTGAGACTTAAAAACAAATAAACCAATAGAAAAAAGCAAAACATTCAAAATTTAAAGTGAGGGCTTTGTGTGGATCTACTGGGTTCAAATACATGCTTACTTAACTAGACTTTGATTGAAATAGGTGTCTTTCCCCCCCTCCCCAAATATTGCTGATATTTAATAACTAGGAGGGGGTCCATAACTAAACTTTGCCAGTTTCTTCATGGATGAGACAGAAAAATGTCAAAATTAAATGAGAGGGAGAGGGAGAAGGAGAGAGAGAGAGAGAGGACAAAGAAAAGAAAGTAATAGATTTGCCCAACTCATAATTGTAAATCTTAGTTCCATCTCAATAGACATTCAAGATGGGAACTTCAATCAAGAGAAGTTGAATTAGGAGAACAAGCACTTTTCATAGTATTTAAGACTATATAGAACATAGTAATATCGTATGATCTTCGTTCACTCCTCCACAAGTACCTTTGGGGGGAGGTTTCCTGTTTCACTCCATGCCTACTTGTCTGTACGTTTTTACTTCCCCTTGCTTGTAGTTACTTTATTGATGAGTGCACTCTAGAAGGAGCTATATGCCAGCTGTTCTTTCTCAGATTTAGTTTCTCTTTTCCTCCTGCAGGGTAGAAAAAAATGTGAACTTGAGAAGATGGCAAAGCCAAATCTGATTGTGTATACCTACTTTTTTATCTTCCTTCCTTCCATTTGTGCAGAGAGTGGCTCTGGGTCAGAAGCATCTGTAGGATATGGTAAGTCACTCCATTTTTTTTCCTTCTAGCAAAAAATTCCAAACAATGAAAGCGAAACTTTCCAAACTTGTAATGCAAAGAATCTTGATATTTATGTTTGTTAGCATTATATACTGTAGTTTGAAAGACAAATATCCTGTCCTCTTGGTGTACTAATTAACTGCAGACTTTTATTTTTTATTTTAGTTTATAATGAATGTGTATAGATACAACAAACTGCTGCATGGTTATCAGATATGGGCACCAGTGTTCTAACTCTCAACCAACATTTATTAGAAATAAAGCACAGAGTTTTTCTTTCAGAGTATAAAGCTGGTGCTGGATTTTGCCAACAAAAAGCAAGTTTAGATTTTATTATTGTTCTTTCCTAAATGAGCATTATTAAAAAGGTTCAAGCCACCGGCTGAAAAATGCTGCTAAATAAGATCTGCAGCAAGAAGCAGAATTTTTCAGTATTCAGTTGTGTGTCATATTCTTTCAGACCCATATAATCTTATTAAAATAGGGGCAATTGGTGGAGGAAGCAACAAGCACTTTCTCTTTAATTAGGGATGTGCATTTAATAGGGGTGTTCCAAAGTTTTTTTTTTCCTGGGCTCAGATGAGAAACTTACTTTGGAATATAGAAAATCATGTACCTTTCTGGGGAGACTCACTGAACATTTACAACGTTTATGTATAACCTCATACATAACTACGGTAGATGAAATATGCAGACATGAAAAACATTTCTGTGCAAAAGAATTCTTGACAAATTTCAAGCAAGGTACTGTAGAAAGGATTTTATGAAAAGACAAGTTGCAATCTGGAGATTTATACTCTCTTTTCTAAAAGGGTCTCCTATACAGGATATATCATAGCATATTGATATATATCCTATATATTCCGCAAATGTTACACAGTAATTAGACTGCCCAGTTTTCAAAGACAAAAGACAGTAATTAAACAGAATGCCCAGTTCTGAAGTTAAAAGCAATAAACTTAATTCATAAAACAATTAAAAACTTAAAAAAAACTCTTTCTCCTATTCCTCTCCTGCTTCCTCCTCCTCCTCCTCCTTGACAGTTAATGAAGTAATAAGAACAGAAATCAAGCTGAAGTTAGTTATAAAATTGATCCTCAACTGTTTCTAGAAATCAGTAATAAGAAGCGCTATTTTATAGTAGCTCTCCTCATGTGGGACAGCTTCTAATGGAGATATAAGAGGTCAAGTTCTAAGGCCTCCGTTGTGGGATGAACTCTCAACTCAGTTCTCTCTCCCTCTCCTATTTAATATCCACATCAATTGGGGGGGGGGGCTCATCCACTGCCATGAGTCAGGTTTCATCAATTATGCTAATGATATACATTTGTACATTGATCCAGGCTGAATGAGTCTGCTAGGTTTTGGATAGGGAGGAATAAACTTAGGCCCAATCACAGCAATTACAAGTGGTTTTGGTTTCATAGACCATCTGAGTCTAGAATATTCCATCTTTGGTTCTGGATGGTGTTATGTCCTCTCATTTGGAACTGTTAATTTGGGGTTTCTTTTGAACTCATGACTCCTGTTTAAATAGCATCTGGCAGCTGTGACCAAGAGGACCTTATAACTTCCTTGTACATGGTGATTCATGTCTGGGTCACATCCCATACATGTTACTACGATGTATCTACTCCGATGCTATAGCTGCTCCATAATGCAGCAGCTTGAGTAGTTATGCACGCTCCGTTTTGCCCATATGATGCTAGGACAAAACTTGTTAAAATTGAACTGCTTGCCGATGGGTCTCCAGGTGTGATTTAAGGTGCTAGTTGTCATCTTTAAAGACTTGTGTAGCTTCAGAACTCCAAGATCTCAGTAGCCTGGGACCACTAGAGTATGATCCCTATTCTAAGAGAATGTTACCATCAGGTGCCCTACAAGTAGACCTTCTTCCCTCATCCCCATCCTGAAAGAATATCTTAAATATTCTTAAAATTACTTCAGTCCTAGCCCTTAGAGTTTAGGAAATTTAGGAGGGCCATTAGGTCCTGGTTGTTCCAGAAAAACTTTGGTGATTATAAGCATTGCTATTATGGTTTGTTTTAACCCTTGTTATAATAGTTGGTTTTCTTAATGCACTGAACCTCAAACTTAACCAACACTTTTAAAATAGGCTTGTCATAGTGGTGGTGGTATAAACCATCTACCTGATTTATACACACAATTGTCTTGGGTAGAATGTGGATGCATTTCTCATGGAAAGTTTTGTGGCATAGGTTGCTCTGTGGGTTTATAAGAGCATAATATCCCAAAAGAAACCTAACATTATTGCTAGTAAGATGCACTCTTGTTTAGATTTCCAATATCACTTGGAAAATGGAAAAATTCTATTTCTCCTATGAATGATAGCTTCTCAATCCACTTGGTCCACTATGACAGGGGTCCCCAACTTTGGCAACTTTAAGACCTGTGGACTTCAATTCCCAGCTGGCTGGGGAATTCTGGGAGTTGAAGTCCACGGGTCTTAAAGTTGCCAAGGTTGGGAACCCCTGCACTATGAGCTTACCTTAGCATAAAGATCAGCAATGCCTGCTCTTTGATACATGTCTGATGCATCTTTTTATCCCAATCATCAGTGGGATAAACAATACATCAGACATGTATCAAAGAGCAGGCATTGCTGATCTTTATGCTAAGGTAAGCTCATAGTAATAATAATAATAANATTCCAGCAACCGTTCCTTATATGTTTTAGCCTCCAGTCCCCTAATCATCTTTGTTGCTCTTCTCTGTACTCTTTCTAGAGTCTCAACATCTTTTTTACATCGTGGTGACCAAAACTGGATGCAGTATTCCAAGTGTGGCCTTACCAAGGCATTGTAAAGTGGTATTAATACTTCACATGATCTTGATTCTATCCCTCTCTTAATGCAGCCTAGCACTGTGTTGGCTTTTTTGGCAGCTGCACCACACTGCTGGCTCATATTTAAATGATTGTCCACTAGGACTCCGAGATCCCTCTCACAGTTACTACTATTGAGCAAGGTACCCCCTATAGCGAACTGAATGGGCTGAAAAGCTACCATTGATTTCACAGAGTTTTAAAATGAGAATCTGTTGCCATCACAAGTGCTCTTCAGAGAACGATTAAAGTCACCCTCTGCTCTCAAAGTATTTTCAATATGGATTGGGTCTTTATATTTTACTGTAAGAAAAAATTGCCATTATACTTTATTCCTTGTGGATTTCCAAAATTATTCTATTATATACAGCAAGTTATGAGTGAAAAATTAATTGAACAAGGTTTGATGAAAATTCCCTTTCAATGTTAAGAAGGGAAATTCCCATAAAATCTGCTTCATATAGAGTGTGCAAACTATTTCCTACAATATCCCTTACATTTTCACATTGCATGGTGACCTCTACAATCTACAGCTTGAAAAGTTTTACAATAGTGCTGTGGAAAGCAGTCTAGGGAATATGCAGATGAAATGAGAAGAGCAATTACCGTGAGTCATAAGAAAAGATGAGTTGCTCAAAAGTTTTCTTGGTAGTCTAAATTCTTTGATCTAGACAAGAATGTGTTAATTGATGCTTTCCTTTAAATACCTTATTAACCAGGAAGCAATTGCTTCCCTTTTTTTATAAAAATATTTGTACTTTTCTTTTTAGCAAGCCAAAAGGGAAGCTTACAGCTCCTTTTGCCAATAAAAAAGTGATAAAAATTAAAAACATCTGGTGCACTGAGAAAAAAAACTTACTTGCTAGTGAATTAATTAATTAACATAAAGTCAATTCAACAGTCAAAACCTACAAGAGAAACAACAAAAAGAAGGGACAGTTGGTCTCTTGAAAGGGAATTTCACATTGCAATGTGCAACTGCAAAAAAAAAACCCCTCTATTTTCTGTATCCCTTCAAGAGAGACCTATCTTTGGATTATCTTTTTGGACTTTCTTTTTACTTCCTCATGTCAATATCAGAGGAGGCGTTCTTGAGGTCTGGGTGGTAAGTCACATAATGCCCTAAAGAAGATAAAGAACATTTTGAATTGGGTTGGAAATTGAAACATCTGTTGTGACGGGGAATTACACTTCCTTTAAAACTAGATCCAGTCAAAACCTACAGACTGCTTTCAGTTTCTGGATCCTTCTCACAGACAGTTCTTACCACAGTGTAATAATTAAATACTATAGAGCAGGGGTCTTCAGACTTGGCCTTTTTATGACTTGTGGACTTGAACTCCCAGAATTCCTCAGCCAGGCACGCTGGCTGAGGAATTCTGGGAGTTGAAGTCCACAAGTCATAAAAGGGCCAAGTTTGAAGACCTCTGCTATAGAGGAAGAAATAGAGGGAAAGAACTCATTTTCATTTTAAGGAATGAAACTAAGTAATCTACTTTGTTTGATAAGACTCCTTATGAAGTGCTTTAAATTTGCCAGTCTGAAATTTGAGGAATTGATTTTGTGGTTCTTTCCCCTTAGGTACTTGTGTAGATGATGAGCAAGACAACAACTTTAAGTGTTTCACTCAAATGCCAGCACTCCAAAGCAATTTCTTAATTTGTGATGCTTCTGGGACAGAGGTGAACCTGAATGAGGCAAATGCCAGTTTCTCTGTGTAAGAACTTTTCTAATGCATTCAAACATCATTACTTGGGTGCTAGAAGATTGATACAATGAAAAAAATGGCTGCAGAATTTGGGGGGTGTGACCTTGGGGGGTGGTCCTGGAGCTTCAGAAATTGGTTGGAGGTTACTTATTTGGCCTGTGGGTTAGTGCTTAATTAATATTAACTTAACCTGTCTTTAGAGTCTAGTGAAACCTATAGATTACTTCTCAGAAAAATGTATTTAAATGCATAAAAGAAAATACATAGATTAAAAAAAGACTTCACTGTGATCAAACAATGAATTCTAGAGCTCTAGAATTATAGGTTTAATGCCTTGAATGCATTTTTAAATGCAAAAGCACTTTTGAAATGCAAGCTGTCTCAACTATGATCAATTATATGTGTTTGGGGGAAGCAATGCACAGAACCAAATGTATTCTGGTTTGGATTTTGCAATATATAAATAATTTTCTTGAATGTTTTTGGAATCTAGAGTTCATAAATTAACCTGTTGCCTGCATTCATTACTGAATGAAAAGCTTAATTTCAGTTAGAGGTTGGTGAAAATAAAGTTGTAATCTTTTTTACATCCAACTTCATGGACCTCCTGAAATCTATCTACAGATTTCCAAGTGGCCTTAGCTTGCAGATGAAGAAATCCTATCTTGGACCATAATCCTCAGATCATACTATATCTATAACCTTCTTAGCCTCGTGATCTTGATCATTTTGAGAAACAAAAGGGGTAGACTTTGAGATACTTTAGCAAAAGATGTTAACATTACTGAGAAAATACAGGAAAGTTTTATGTAGCCAAATGGGGCTGATTATTAAGTTGGCCTTTACTTTTACCTTAATTATCTGATTAAGTGTACAATATTTCCTGGCTCTCCAGGAGTATAAAGTTTTGATAAAGGAAGATGGACTTTGCCATAAAAATGGAGAAACATTAAAAATAAATCAGAAAAGGCTAGTAATGCTAATAAATCTAGCCCAAGAATATGCTTATTGTTCATTTGGGGAGTTGGCATATGTGAACAACATAATTCAAAGCATTTCTCTTTTAACTACAGATATATAACATAACTTCATTTGTAAAACACCTGACAATACTGAAATGTAGAAAGTGAGGATTGATTCAACAGATATAATATTTGGTCACAAGACAATTGGGGCAATTAGAAGGCATTAAAAGAATCTTTTTCTATCAAGAGAACTTAATGTCCAGCTAGTTTGGAATACAGTGAATCAGGAAAAGTGTAGGATAGCTATTGTATATAGTTTCCTAACCATGACACTCTATAGCAGTTTTCAAACTAATTCTAATGAATTCACTAGCTCTCTGAAGATCTATGTTATCCTGCTTTTCAATTCTTGTATGTTTTCAGTTTTCCAAAATGTCATTGGTACACCATATTTTGTCACAGGTATGGGACTCAACCCCGGTCCTGCTTCATGAAAAATCCCCTTGTCAGCAATTGTTCTATATACAGCATCGATCTTATCGGTTTTTTGAAAGTTTGCTTGACAATAACATCGATCAATCCTTGCAAAAATTGCCAGGAATTGAAAGCTGTTCATATCGGTAAGCAAATGTATAGTCCATTTGAGTTCATTTTTGAATCTGTTCAAAATAGGAGTGTCGGGGAATGGGACAACTTGCCACAGACAACTTGCTGCAGCCAACTTGCCATGGCCAACTCATCACAGCCAACTAGCCACGGGACAGCTTGCCAAGGCCCTGTTGAATTGTCCATGGCGAATTGTCATAGACCTGGAGTTACATGGAGTTTAGTTATATCAAGACAGAGTCCAAAAACTCATGGCCAATTATGTTCTTCCATTTCCAAATTTGGAAGAAAAAGATGGGAATTCTCCTACCAGGAGAATGTTATGGTGTTGATCCAAATTATGTTTGCACAAATGGAAGATTGTACATAGTTCAAAGCAACCACAATTGGGACCAGAATTTCCATTGCTAAGCAATGCAGTTGTTAAATTTCACCTAGAATTAAGGAGAAATTTCCTGACAGTGAGAACAATTAACCAGTGGAACCACCTGCCTCCAGAAGCTGTGGATGCTCCAACACTGGAAGTTTTTAAGAAGAGACTGGACAGCCATTTGTCTGAAATGGTATAGGGTTTCCTGCCTGAGCAGGGGGGTTAGACTAGATGACCTCCAAGGTCCCTTCCAGCTCTATTCTATTCATTTAACAACTACATTGCTTAGCAACGGAAATTCTGGTCCCAATTGTGGTTGTAAATCAAGAACTACCTGTACATAAATGTGGATGATTTATTTGGGCAGGGGTAGTTAATATTTTGACCTCTCCTCCTTTACTCAAACGTCGTCACCTCTAGGCTCAGCATCCAACTCAAATGAACAATTATTAAAATAAATTATTTCTACAAGTCATGCTTGAATGAGTCATGCTTGAATTTGCAACCTCTTTTGCCACGGTTGTTAAGCGAATTACTGCAGTCGTTAGGTGACTCATGCGGTCTTTAAGCGAATCTGGCTTTCCGCATTGACTTTGCGGAAAGGCAGCAAATGACAATCACAGGACCCTGGGACAGCGCAAATACCTGCCAGTTGCCAAGTGCCTGAATTTTGATCACATGACTATGAGGACGCTGTGACAGTCATTAGTGTGTGGACCAGTCAGAAGTCACTTTTTTCAGTGTTATGACTTCAGATAGTCACTAAACGAACAGTTTTTAATCAAGGACTACGGGTACTGCATGGACTCATTTGAATTTGGTTTCACAATTTGTTTAAACAGCAGAAATTTAAGAATTGCGGAGGTGGCATGTGATTTTGTGTGTGTTTGTATGTGTGTTTTGTTTATCTTTCTCTTTACCTTGTCCTTTGCAGTTAAACCTGAAGCACCTTTTGGTCTAAATATCACCTACCAGGAAAAAGCAAATGAATATCTTGTTCAATTCTCAACACCACATATAGCAAACACATTCCTTGAAGACAAATTAATACATCAGTTAGCCTACCGTCAAGAAAATACTAACTGGACTGTGAGTAAGAATGAGTAGTTTTGCATTTTCTACTTGCTTTCAGTTGTATGCCTGCAAACAAGGGCTGTTTGGCGTATGATGTCGTGTATGTTGTGGGAGGCTGTGTTAATTTTTTTTTAGCCTGTACCTAAATTTATAAAGTTTAGAGTGAATAAAGTTTAGAGTGAATAAAAAGCCAATAGTTTTTAACTTTTAATGTGGAGTGTATGCTAGACTTTTATTTTCAAAAGCCAATGGAAATCAATATGTCAATGTTACCACTTGCTAATATCAATCTTCAAAGATATTATTCCTTGTTAACATTAGAAATTCCCCTTGCAGCCAAATCCAATTTCACCCCTAGTAGATCATGATGAAAATAATTATGGCTGGGAAAATAATAATGGCTGGGAACATGCAGAGCTTAACAAGAAACATTCTGTTTTCTGATCAAATGTTTTCCCCTCAGAAATGTTTCTGTTAGTCTGTAATGCAAACCAAGCTTGATTACAACAAAGCAGATTTGTAATTCAGCTTACCAACATTGTTCAGGCAATGCGTTTGATTTGACCCAGACTTTCTGATTCAGCATCTGTTTAGCTTAAATTCTGCCTCTAGCAGGATATGGTGTTAGAGTAATACAGATCCAGACTATTTCCGCTAATAGGTTCCCATCTGCTTTTAATTCAAAAGTTTGCATATTATGATTATAGAGTGTGAACATCTTGTATAATCCAGTCCCAGATGTGTATTACAGACATTTATACAGGTAGACCTCTACTTATGACCACAATCGAGCCCAACATTTCTGTTGTTAAGTGAGTTTTGCCCCATTTTATGACTTTTATTGCCATGGTTGTTAAATGAATCACTGCAGTTGTTAGTAATAAGGTTGTTACGTGAATTTGGCTTCCCCGTTGTCTCTGTTTGTTAGAAGGTTGAAAAGGGTAATTGTATGACCCTGGGACACACACACACACATACATATACATATACAGTACACATATACATACACACACACACACACACACTTTTATTGGCTCTTCAGAATTTCAGTTAGATATTCTTCCCATCTCTGTCCAAATTAGCCAGAGACAGGAACATCTTTTAAATGGGGACATGGGTCTGTCAGGGCTGCAACATTTTGCTGGAGAATAGACTATAAACAATGGAATAAAGAAGTCATTTCCAAGCTTCTTCATTTGTGGCAAATGAATGCAGCCAAACATTCTGATTGTGTACCAATCAGATCATTTTCCGTGAACAATTTGGCATATTTTCTTGATACAAAATAATCTGCTCTGTTTCGGATGCCAATGTAGGATGTTGTCATATTCTCATCAGAATTTGAAGAACACTTTGAGGTAAAAAGGATTTCACTATGTAGAAATAGATGAACGTACTGACGTGGATCTTCGAATATCTTTGTTTAACTTTAATTCTCAAATTTATTCCTGTTTTAGACCAAAGAATTTAATTTGCTTATATTAAAACTTCTGGGGAAGGAATTTGAGTCAGAAGTAACGTATGAGATGAAGGTTCGATCAAGGCCCAACGGACATTATTTCAAAGGCCACTGGAGTGAATGGAGCTCATCTCAATATTTCAAAACTTCAGCCAGACGTTCCCAACATCTCAGTACCTCAGACAAACCATCCAGTGGAATAAGTGAGTCCAGATTTTTATTTTATTCTTATTGGAAATCAAGAACATTGGAAATGTTTAAAACCAGGTGCGGTGGTAAACCCGTTGAACCTTGACAAGGAAGGTCCATCTCAGGTTCCTGTTTGTTCATGCAACTCACTGGGTAACTTTGGACCTTGTTTTCACAGGATTGCTCTTAAGAAGAGCGAGGTGTGCTCACTCGGGAGGCTTGTTTTGGCTAGGTTAGGGCTTGAGAAATGGATTTTTTCTGCGAAAACTTAGCCAAAGAGCAAGGCACACGTGCCCACAGAGAGAGCTCTGAGTTCCCCCTCTGGCAAGTGTGCCATAGGTTTGCCACCACTGGCATAAGTGGTCCTCACCAGGAACTTGTCCAGGCATTCTCTGAGAATCAGATGCAATTGAATGGAAGAAAAACAATGCAGGTAGTCCTCAACTCACAACTGTTCACTTAGTGACTGTTCAAAATTACGACGGCACTGAAAAAAGTGACTTATGACCATTGTTCACACTTATGACCATTGCAGCATCCCCATGGTCATGTGATTTACATTTGGATGCTTAAAAACTGACTCACATTTATGACGGTTGCAGAGTCTCAGGATCGTATGATCCCCTTTTGCAACCTTCTGACAAGCAAAGTCAATGGGGAAACCAGATTCACCTAACAACTGTGCTACTAATTTTACAACTGCAGTGATTCACTTAACAAACGTGGCAAGAAAAGTCATAAAATAGGGCAAAATGCACACATTTCTGACTTAGCAATATAAATTTTGGTCGTGAGTTGAAGACTACCTGTACTTGGATTAGGGTCAAAAACTTTATACATCAACAAAGTTTTCTGAATGCAACATGCCATTGTTATAACTACTACCAATACCAGTTAATAATTGACAATAATAGCTGGTATACCATGACCAAACTCCAGACCCTATCAGATATGATGTTAAATTATGAATATTCCTTTCATCATGTAGTTTTGAAAGATGCAAATAGCTGTGGGAAAGAATTTTTGGCAGGAAAACTGTCATGCCTTATTTCCAGATTCCTCTGCCCTATAGCTGTTTTTTAAAAGTATAGTGCCTGGAAGAATGTGTACTGTAATAGAGTAATTGTACTATGTTGAAAATTTAGGATATTTTTTTCAGTACCCATAGAGAAGCAGATGAGGCTGGTCAGAAGCAGGACACTTAGTTCTAGGTCAGGGGTAGGCAACCTTGGCTCTTTTATGACTTGTGGACTTCAACTCCCAGAATTCCTGAGCCAGCATGGCTGGCTCAGGAATTCTGGGAGTTGAAGTCCACAAGTCATAAAAGAGCCAAGGTTGCCTACCTCTGTTCTAGGTGAATTGGAAGAAAAGCAAACAAGAATCAGAGACCAGAGGTCTCACCCACAGAACCATAAGAACTTCATGAGCCCATGAGGTCCAAGAGTCCCTGATAATCAGAATGATTGGAGCTTGGACATCATCAGCTTCTGCTGCCAGAACTTTGGTGGAGGCAAAATCACCAACTTAATTCATTCCATTGCTGAATTACTCAGGCAAGAATTTTCAAACAATGTTTAATTAAAATTTACTGTCTGGTTGCTTAGTCCCATTAAACCTTGTCTTTTCTTCTATAATACTGAAGAACAAAACTTTGTTCCTCTTTTATACAATGTCTTTTAAGAATTTAGAAGACTGGAAGAATTATCTCTGCAGATTTTTTTTCTTTCTAAAGAATATAGTTCCAACCTTTTTTTGTAGGATTTGTTTGATTATGAGTGGGCAATGGTAAATGGTGGACAAACATACGGCTTTGTATTGTTAAGATGAGACCTGGAGTCATAACTGATGTGGTAAACATCTGGTGTGACCATATATCATAAGCTAGATCAGTGGTTCTCAACCTTTTTAATGCCGCGACCCCAACCGGTCGTAAGTCGAGGACTAAACCGGTCGTAAGTCGAGGAGTAAACCGGTCATAAGTCGAGGACTAAACCGGTCGTAAGTCGAGGACTACCCAAACGGTCATAAATCGAGGACTTTCCCTGCCCGGGAGTGCCGCGCATGCGTGGTTCCGCCCCCTGCGCTGGCCGAGGCGTAGCTGGCAAGCGGCAGAGACGGAGCAGGCCAACCACCAGCTGGCACAGCCCAAGGGAGGTAAGACACCCGCCGGAAAAGGGGAAAAAAATGGCGGACAAAAAAAATGGCGGACAAAAAAATGGCGGACAGCCTTGCTTGGCGACCCCCGTGAAATGGTCGATCGACCCCAAATGGGGTCCCGACCCACAGGTTGAGAACCACTGAGCTAGATGGTCAGAAGCTAGGCTAACGGTACAGAATAGAAGATACCCAGGATCAGAGCTCTGTTGAGGCAGGAAACAATTTCTGGAGGTTAGTTAATGGGTGTCTCATATAATGTAAATGTCATGCTTTGATTCCCAGTGAAGAATCTAGTACTATATCTATTTTTAAAACTAAGATTTCTTTCCTCAGACAAAGTTGTCCTGATAACAGTGTCCATTGCAACTTTCTTTGTACTTTTGGTTGTAATTCTTCTGGTCCCAACATTCTGGAAAAACAGGTAATTTTTTTTTTTTAAAAAACTTACAATTCTAATTCATATAAGACTCGTTGACAAAGGTTGTTGAAAGATTGTTCCTAAAAAACACAACTTTTATCGTCTTCAGGATCAAAGCAATTGTTTGGCCCACCATCCCTAACCATCAAAAAACTCTGGATAAATTCTGCAACAAACTAAGAAAGGTTAGTACTTTTACTTCAGGAAAAAGTAGCCTTGCAGGCCTTCAACATAAAATGAAATACAGGTAGGGGGGCTACCTGTACATTTTTTTTTAACAAATTCATGTCTTGTCTTTACAACTTTGGAAATGTATTGAACTAATTCCCTGATAAATATCTTCTTATCTATATAGAACTCAGACACCAGTTTCTTTAATCCTGAGAGTTTGGGATATGCTCACATCCATAAGGTGGACAGCATTCAGGCTAAATCAGAAGTTGCCCACCTTCACCCACCAACATACAACCTGGAGGCAGAAGTTGAGAATTTGGTGGAACAAAAAGGCAACTTGAACCATATTCATCATGAATGGTTGAAGCTACCTCTGGCATATGAAGGAATGTTGTCCACGGAGACGAAGAACAAGCTGTACAGTGGAAGTGAGAACACCTCTGCTGATGGTTCAGTCCGCAGCATCAATCTATACAATGGGGGTAGAATTGTTGACCAACATGGCTGGAACAACAATGATCTGTGTAAATATTCCAGTGTCTCAATGGATCACATTTTCCCTGAATTAAAGACACGGTCTTGTGACCACACTTATTCCAATGGGGAAATCAGGGTATTAAATAAAGAAGAAACCTATGTCACAATGGCAAGTTTTTTTGAAAATAAGGGAAAATTATGAAATTAATACATACAAGCATACCGTTACCAAGAGGCATTTCTAGGTGTTACATAGGGCTGTAACATCTGTTACATTACTTTTCCTTCTTCCAATGCTGATTTTCAGCATCGATTTGCAGATTTAAAAAAAAACACTGTATAAAGTTTTCCTTTAAAATGAAATTCTCTTGCAGTCAAAAAAAGCAGAAGTTTTCTTCCTACTTGGCTTTCCATTGCAGGTGTATTTATCCCCTCACTCAAAATTGCTTCAGAGCATTTAAGGACCAACCAGAAGTGTTTGGAAGTCAACAGTTTCTATTCCTGCACCTTTGGGAATTTTCTAAGTTTAATGCTGTTTAGGAGGCTTCCATGACATTGAGAAAATAAAAACTCTGGTTTAAAGCCAAAATATGTTCATTGAAACATACAGGTGGTTTTTGTTTATCGGCTGCCTCATTTAGTGACTATTTGCAGTTATGACAGTGACAAAACTGTAACTTTATAACCAATCCTCACACTTATGACTTTCACGGGTCTGTAAAGAAAGGAAAGCAGAACTAAGATCAAAAGCACAGTCACAGGTTTATTTAGCGACCTCTTCGCTTAATGACTGAATTGCCAGTCCAAATGTAGTTGCCAAATGAGGACTACTTGCATATTATTATGCAAATTTTGTATAAATTTATCTCTATGACATGAAATCCAGAGAAATGCTAAATATCACGTATCACAATTTTAGCATTATTTTGTGAACCCTACGGTGTTTTTTCAAAAGGTAACTGGACTTTCTTTGTTTTTGCTTGAAGATGTTTCATTTCTCATCTAGGAAGCTTCTTCAGAACAGAACTGAAGAAGCTTCTTGGATGAGAAGTGAAACATCTTCAAGCAAAAATAAGAAAGTCCAGTTCCCTTTTGAAAAAACACCTTTGGGACAACCATGGCCTGGATGACTGAAAATCTCCACAGACATTATTTTGTGAAGTCACTTAAGATTCAGAATAAAATCCTCAGGAATTAATTTTCTATCTACTGCAATATTTATTTGGGTCCAAGAACCCAGGTCTGAATGACTGGATAGGAATTATGATGGTGCAGATATTGGAGAATTTCCACATCTTCCTTATTATGACTCAGTAGTAGCCTGCAATGCTGGAGCACTTGAACTTTTGGTTTGTCATCTGATTCCTGTTTAATGAAAAATAAATCCTGCTGAATTGAAGCAAAGCCCAGCAATTTAGCATCTTGTTTTCCAGGGTAACTAACAAGAAGCTCTTAACATTCAGAAAAAGGACAATAATGTAGCCCATCCTCTTTGCTGCTCCCTAATATTTTCCAAGAAGTTCTGTATTGTTATTAAGATTGGTAGATTTCTTCTGTCTTAATCTGAGAACTTTCCTCCTAGGGCAACTTCATGTCTTGGTCCACACAGTGCCTTGTGGCTATGAATAATATAAACTATATGTTATGTGAAGTAATACTTTATTTTACCCGTAATAATAATTTCATAAAAATTAGTCCACCAGTATTGTCTACAGTATATTTCTAGCTATAGTGATCAGTTCATTGGGTATTGCCATAATATCAGTTAAAACTTGAATTCCACTATAAATCACTGCTGCTTTTAATTTAGCTTTCTCCAAGAAATATTCAAGGGATGCTAAAACAATTTAAAAATTATTGTTATCCTTATATGTTCTATATTCTGTCAATAGATGTGTAATCTTGCCATGCATTTATCACGTTATTTGCTGCTATGTTTCATTTTTATAAGGTTTCATATGGTTAATTTTTATTTTGATGGAATTATGGTTATGATGTCTGTATAAATAAAATAAATGTCTTTGAATTGGATGCTGAAGTGGCAATTAAATAAAGTCATTAAGAAACAGTTAATATTAGTGAATAGATTTAATTTTAATCCATGAGCATTATTTATGAATATCATCTACCGCTTTCCTCCATCTGCCTTGCCTACACAAAAATCATTGTAGCCAAATATTTATTGCCAACAGTATTGTGGACTAGGGCAGTGGTGGCGAACCTATGGCACGGGTGCCAGAGGCGGTACTCAGAGCCCTCTCTGTGGGCACGCGCGCCGTCGCCCCAGTCCTAGGCCTTCAGTTGGGTTTTATAAAACCTTTTCGCTTTAGGCCTCCACCGCCGTGTGCAAAAAAAAAAAAAAAGGTTCAATCAATCAGTCAATTTCAACTTCTCGCGGGGGAAAAAAAGATCTTGCAAAGTTGGAATTGATTGATTGAACTTTTTAGTCCCACCCAGTCTGCCGTTACCACCACAGCCACGCCCACCCAATGGGCCACATCCACCCAATTGGCCACACCCAGCCAATGGGCCACACCCACCCGGCACCCGACGATGCATGTGGGTTTTGGGTTGCAGTTTGGACACTCGGTCTCTAAAAGGTTCGCCATCACTGGACTAGGGTGTAAACAATAATTAAAATCTATCCATCTTGTCCTAACTAGTTACAAAACTTCGAATAAAGAAAAAAAATGTTGTAGAGTGTGGATTCCCTTAGCCATCTTTTGTGCACAGGTAATCCTCAGCTTGCAACCATTTGTTCAGTGACCATATGAAGTTACAATGATATTGAAAAAAATGACTTATGACTGGTCCTCACACTTATGACCATTGCAGCATCCCCATGGTCACTTGATCAAAATTTGGGCACTTGACAGCTAGCGTGTATTTACAATGGTTGCACTGCCTGAGATCATGTCAGCACCATTTGTGATCTTACCAGCCGGCTTTCAACAAGCAAAGTCACTGGGGGAAGCCAAATTGAGTAGCAACTGCATGGTTCACTTAACAACTGCAGCAATTCACTTAATAACCATGGTGACGAGGTCCTAAAATTGGGCATGACTCACTTGATAGCTGCCTTGCTTAGCCATGGAAATTCTGGTCCCAATTGTGATCCTAAGTCAAGGACCAGCTCTATAACCCTCTACTGAGAATTGAACTCATGAACCATTACACTTTAGATCAGGGGTGTCAAACTGCTGGCCCGCCCCACTGCCGGCAATGGAAAAAAAGTCACGATACGGTTCAACACTTCACGTGACGTTACGAGTTTGACACCTCTGCTTTAGATCAGACATGTCAAACTCGTGACGTCATGTGACGTCGCACAACATATCGGAGCTTTTTCGCCATTGCCGGCAATGGCAAAACAGTCCCGATACGTTGCACGACGTCATGTGATGTCGCGAGTTTGACATGTCTGACTTAAGCTCTCACAGAGAGATATATTTCCATTGCATTGTGTATTCACTTACTTATAACAACTTGCAAATGAATAGTGGATTGTATCCAATGATACTCATTTGTCTTTGCAAAAGGGGCAGTGTTGAACTGATTTAACTACAGTATCCCCCTCGGGGCTATGCAGTGCATTATGCCATGCAAAGAATTTTTTGAGATTTAAATGGATTGGAAGGACTAGCAAAAAATTGTTCAGCGATGTTCAAAAATATGGCACAGTAATGAGGCCACTATGTAGACACAATTCACAATTCCTGGTTCTGTGTTTCCTGAACTTCTTCCAACAAATAAACAAATCCTCCTTTCTTCCCACAACACCTCTTACATGTTGTTCCCTCAACTTCTACCAAAATCTTTTGGGGAGGAACAGAAAATAAGATAAACATGGTTGGAGCACGTAGGCTAGTAGTCTTCTGATAGAGAAACAAAGATTCTAACTGAATGTTATAAATAACTTCCTAACATGACAATTATCTAAGTATTTCATGAGATACATTCAAGTTCAGGTTGGGAGGTCCTCTGGTGGAGATGTTTTGATGCCTGGAAGAACGTTGTCCATGGGGTCACGATGGGTCGGACACTACTTTGCAACTAACAACAACAACCAGAAGAGCAAGATGGCTTAAGTAGCCTTTTCAATGCTAGGCTTGTAGCTGGAGAAAGGTTTAAAACAACTCTGATCCCACCACCACTTGTTCTTGGGAATGTTACTAAACTATTTACCATGTTACAGTATTTGCACTAAGAAATCTTGCTTGCTGAAAAATCAATTCTTCCCTGACATTGGTAGAGCTAAAACAAGGGACACAATGATCGCAGTAACAATAAAATATTTTAATTTCTTTTGGTAAAAGCTGCCAATGTCATTCCATATAGTATAACCACTGTCCTATATATTGGATGAAGTTGATATTTAGAACAAAAGCACAAGAATAACAGAGTCATTTTAGGATCTCAGATTTTCCAAGCATTTTTCATCATCACAATGAAATAGACATCGGTATCTATTGAAGCACTGACACCAGCATAATAGTTCATGAATTCCTCTGTTGTGACCTACAACAGAAAGGTTTGAAAAATAAAAATAAAGTCTTTATTTAAATAAGTGTGTAAACTATTATGTGCAAGAATTAAATTATACATTCTGTTCTACGGGGAGATTTTCATTCATATATATTTACTTTTCACTCCTGTGAGTGGTACGTGTCTTCCTCAATGTCAGGGCCTCTGTCAGAAACCTGGGAGTTTGAGAGTTCTGCACAGTATCTTAGCTGCTCTTAGCACTGCACTTTTCTGGACAGAGAGATCCAAAGTTGTTCCTGGGGTCTGTTGGAGCCAATTTCCCAGTTTAGGAGTAACAACCCCAAATGCTCCCACCGCCATTGGGAGCCTTTATTTTCCATATCCTCTCCAATTTCTCCTTCAGACCCTGATACTTCTCCAGTTCCTCAAACTCCTTCCTGATGTTGCTATTGTTTGGCATGCTACATCTATTACCACCATATTCTTCTGGTCCTTTACTACTACAATGTCTGGTTGATTGGCTAGTACCTGCCTGTCTGTCTGGATCTGGAAATCTCATCGGACCTTGATCTTAAAACCTGCCTAGGATTGCCAATGTACAAACTGCACAAGAAGCATGAGGAACAATCCCATTGAAAGAAACAAGTGAAACATGTGTTACTGGAGTGCAAGTTCCACAGAAATCTGCCACATTAGATCTGACCGCATAATATACGAGCCCTCCCAACCCTCGCCCTCACATTTTTCCTATTAAAACCACAGAGTTTGGATTTAATTTCACATTTCTAGAACAAAATTAAGCATTGTTAGAGATACAGAAACACAATTTGCATAATCTCAGTGAAATCTAATATATATTCCATTTTCCTATAGGAGTAAGTTGCATTCTAGGGCTTTGGGGAATGGAAAGAGAGTATCAATATAGAGTGCACAGTGCCTCCTTTCTATGTCCAGTGGCTGCCCAAGAGGGGGACAAAGAAGAAGATCTCTGTTGATAATTTCAGTAAGTCCCTCCAAAAAAACAACAGAGCCTGTGGCATGTCTGACATGATTGACTTAGCTTTGGTTTGCTTTTAATCTCCTTCTCACTTACCTGTCCATCTTTATCATAAGGTGAATCAAAGTTGTCCAGGAAAGTCCTAAAAACTTGATCTTCACTCCATTCTCCATTTTGGTACTTGGGATGATGTTTTACATTGTAGACTCCTTGCAGATCTTCAATAGTGATGACTCCGTCCCCTGTCTTATCTAGCTTTCGAAAAGCTTGCATGATGACTTCTTTCCTTGCATTGGACATAGGAGGCTAAGAAAAAGCACAAAGCAATATCATTTTAAGGCCACTTTCTTCCCAGCCTTATCCTATTACAGTACTTTCTGTTTCATAATGTCAAAAGTGGGTTTGGAGGATTGTGCTTCCTCTACTATTTTCAGAACATTAAACAAAAGATGTGAACATCGATTCTAGAAAGAAAGAAAGAAAGAAAGAAAGAAAGAAAGAAAGAAAGAAAGAAAGAAAGAAAGAAAGAAAGGATCAGTGCAGAACAGTAGATGCAATTTAGAAAAATATGACGTAATTAAATTAAAGCAGAGGAACCTATGTGTAGATCATTATTCATTTCTGGGCTAATTTCATACTTTCCAAAATGATGCTTTGGGGCAGCTGGATAACTCCAGTTGTTTACTATGGTATGCACCATATTATTTGTAAGCCAAAGTGGAGGAAATACATCAAATGAAGCTATACACCGGTCACTGATCACCTGTGAGCTAGTGTTGTATTGCATACTCCGATGCATTTGGCTATCAAACTTTCTCCAGACGTTTGCTATCATTTCATTTGTTTTTGAAAAGAGCATCTAGCTCAGGGGTAGTCAACCTTGGTTCTTTTATGACTCGAGGACTTCAACTCCCAGAATTCCTGAGCCAGCATGCTGGCTCAGGAATTCTGGGAGTTGAAGTCCACGAGTCATAAAAGAGCCAAGGTTGACTACCCCTGATCTAGCTTATACTCCACAGCTATCCGCTGGCTGCTCCTTAGGATTTGGCTACTCATGCTCACTTCCCTTCTGAGAACAGTGATTTTGAGTTGGTGCTGGGGAGGAAGCACTGCTGGCCTCTGAATAATATTTGTGTGCCATTCACTTTAAGACTGAGGGCTGAAAGAAGATGGAAAGCCGAATGGATAGAGATGTGGGGAGATATAAGAAGAGCATGTGCAGAATTGCAGAGGGGCTATAACAGGACTTATAAATTTAAACTAATTTATATGGCTGTCCATCTCACAGACACAACTTAGGCAGCAAACTGGGATTTCAAAAAAGATAATACAGCTTATAAGCAATAATATATAATATTTCATCCAGTGCCTCAATCTAGTGTGGCTTATGGAATTGAAAGCCACACAGTGTACTGTTTGATGTTAAGGGATCTAAATGTCTTGTCTCTAACTTCATATAATCAGGTACCTGATAGAAGCCTGGTATCTAAGTTTCTCTACACTATTGCAACCCATATGAGAGGCATATCAACCAGTGAATTAAAATCTTATTTAAGCACTATTTCCTATCCATACTTTTTTATTCCATTGATTGATTTCTTTTAAGCTGCTGTATATACGTTAATTCCGCTGAGTGTATATTTGTCCTTCCTTTTCTTAGAAGAAACTTTTTTTAGCTGATAGGAAATGTGGGTGGAAACGGGTTCACAACAGTGCTGATCTCCAATCAATGAGCATTGCACGAGGTAAATGCCTGGATCAGATGTGCCCCAACTTCACTCTGCATGACCTTGACTCAAATATGGAGAGCTCATTTCCACTGTAATTAGCATTTCTTGGTAGACTTCAGCCAGTGTGACACACTAAGACTTCTGTACCCAGAAAGAGTGTCAGCGCTCAACA
This sequence comes from Protobothrops mucrosquamatus, assembly GCF_001527695.2. Taxonomy (NCBI): domain Eukaryota; kingdom Metazoa; phylum Chordata; class Lepidosauria; order Squamata; family Viperidae; genus Protobothrops; species Protobothrops mucrosquamatus. The sequence continues at coordinate 33,719 of NW_015389582.1, forward strand.
CTGACGTTGAAATGCTCCAGTTAGGGCATTGCCAGCAGCATCTATCAGGGATTTCCCCAAATTATTTCTCCATACCAATAAACAAGTTTGTCTAGTAAATGCATTCATTTTGTTAGCTTTATCAGATAGATGAGACAGGAAACGCAACCATGAGCTAATTGCAAGTCTGAAAATATATATGTTTTTCTATTATCTCCTGTACAGGGAGAACGAGGGAGAGTCCCTTCTGAGTTTTTTGCCCTGCCCACTATCCAGCTGCAGGCTATGCTGCCTCTTATCTGACCATCTCCTGTTCAGCATCTCTTCACCTGATCTCCTAAGGCAGGGGTCCCCGGCCCCCGGTCCGTGGACCAGTATAGGGCCGCAGCATGCCAGCAACCAGTCCACACAAACAAGCAAAGCCCCATCTATGGGATGCAGGCAGCACACAAAACCACGCACTCTCCTTTCTCCACAGAACCGATCCCTGGGGCCCAAAAGGTTGGGGACCTCTGACCTAAGGTCTTTCCCCCATACCATTATAGATTTGGACATAACATAGCATGTTGATGCAATAATGTTTGTTGTTCTTGCTTAAAACTTACTCTTAATGTTAGGAGAAATTCATCAAAGTCAATTGTTCCATTCCCATCTTTATCAAATATTTTGAAAATCTTTTCGGCTTCCTCTTTCTCGATCAACACAGCATAATCATGGAGCCCTTTCACGAACTCTTTGAAATCAAGGGTCCTGCTATTGTTGTCATCCATGATGCGGAAAACCCTGAAGAAAAGAAGTTTGACTGTAAAGAAAAGAGTTACAAGGATCAAAGAGGACGAGAAATGGGACAATGATATACAGATCTAGGAAAGACGCATTTAAAGAAAACAAGAGCCTTGCTTCTGAGATACAGTCTATCAAGACATTCAGCTGCATAGCAGCTCCTTATCTGATGTCCTTTCCAAATTTCACAATGGAAGTTCACAGTTTCAGAGGTTAACTATTGTACAGTTTGAATGTTTGTTATTTATTTCTATAGCAAATATGAGCAACTCTTACATAACCAAACCGCATCTTTACCTGACATAAGATTGATGTTTATACTCTTAATCAAAAAGGACGTATGTGCAGATATAGTAAACCTGGGTCAACCTACACATCCTTATTTTTAATTTCCACATGCCCTTGGTTTGAACTACTTTTCACTACTATTGCTGAGGAGCTAATTGCAGTCTTTCTGGACAGAGATTGCTTGAGCAAATTATCTTTGAAATGGTAACATCTGATTTAGCTCACTACTAGATGCGTCCATGAGAACATAAGCGGTGCCCTGCTAGATTAGACTTCTAGCCCATTTAGTCTAGCAGCCTGTTCTCACAGTGACTTTCAGGTCCAAGCCCATGGAAGATGCATTGAATTCCAATTGAGTACAATCCTTTATTTGCTTATACCTAATGGACAGAATCTTGCCAAACTAAAGCTATAATCCTCCACCCTAATGGATGTATCCTGAGAGATTCTAAGCTGAGGCAACCCTGAACCTCTCCTCTCCCCACCCCCCACATGTAGCTTGGACTGCACAGTCTCTTAATTTGGGCTTTTCTCTGGAATGGGCTTTTCTCCCTAGGAAATCTCTGTGCTACCAAGACTCTCCTCCACTGCTTCTCCAGGTACATCACATTCCATCACAATGGCCAACCAATGGCTCAAGGAAGTGCACAAGTGTTCCAGAAAATGGTCTTCAGAAGCAGTCACCTTGCCAGCAAGGAGTCCCATGACTTCCATGAATTGGTCCAATGTTTATTTGAAGCCAGCTAAGCTGGTAGCCAGCACCTCATCTCAGAGTAAAATGCAGTTGATGCAAAATGCAACAATTGCTAACTGAGAAGGGTCATATGTGCCATGGTGGCACCATGGTTAGATTGCAGTGTTGCAGGCTAACTCTGTTCACATTGCCAGGAGTTCGATGCCTTCCATCTTAACCGGCTCAAGGTTGACTTAACCTTTCATCCTTCCAAGGTTGGTAAAATGAGGACCCAGATTGTTGGGGACAATATGCTGACTCTGTAAAACGCTTAGAGAGGGCTGTGAAGCACTGTAAAGTGGTATATAAGTCCTGTTGCCAGAGCTGCAAATGCTGAAGCAATAGTGTCCACATTTCTCTGTTCAGTATGTGGCAGAACATTCCGTGCTAACATCGATCTCATCAGCCATCTACAGACACACCGCTGATGGCCCATAATCCATAAGATGTCAAGGTCTTCATCAAAATAGATGGATGAACAACATATGGAACAAGTTGTGCTTTTTACAAGAGGCACTTTGTTTTTCTTTGAAGAAGCTCCTTGGATGAGAAGTGAAATGACTTCAAGGAAAAACAAAGTCTAGTCACCACTTGAAAAAGCACCTTTGGGTTAAATAGAGTTCAATGTACAATCAGCACAAATTATTCTCAGAACTCTGTCATTCTGAAACTTTTTCAGCGTTTCCAGATTAAAAATCATATCATGCAATTAACCTTCTTTGACCACAGAATTTTTCCCAAGTGATCTAGAGTAGATGTCCCCAAGTCCCATGCCACAGCCCACTACCGGGCTGCAGCCTGTTTGGAACGGGGCTGTGCAGATGGCAGGCGAGCATGTGTGTGCCTGCAAAGCTCCCCTCGCACGAGCAGTGGCTACTTACACTTGCACGTGCCTACTACTCACAAGGAACTATCCCCTCTCTCCCCCCTCCCAACGGGCCACCAAGCCAGAAAAGTGGGGGACCACTGGTCTAGAGATATAATTGCATGGTGATATATCTGGATAATCCCTAGATGGCAGCAACACTGTCATCTTGTATTCAGCTGGAATTTTCTATTCAGATATAATGAGTAGTAGCACTAGAATCCTTCCTTCCTTCCTTCCTTCCTTCCTTCCTTCCTTCCTTCCTTCCTTCCTTCCTTCCTTCCTACCTACCTACCTACCTACCTACCTCATCTCACCTCACCTCACCTCCTTTGGTTAAGTCAAATTCCTTCCTTCCTTCCTTCCTTCCTTCCTTCCTTCCTTCCTTCCTTCCTTCCTT
>NW_015389582.1:37116-114364 GCF_001527695.2 Protobothrops mucrosquamatus
CTTGGTTTCACCATCCATTTACCTGCTCAGGCCTTTGATGCCTGCTGAGCCCCTTGCCAGGCACTGAAGGCGTAGCTTCTCGATTGGATCAGTGGTGTGGGTAAGGTTTTTCTTGGCTTGGATGGCCATTTCCCTGTCATGTCGTGCAGTGCCCGCCATCTAGAAAAAAAGGAAGTCAGTTATCTTAACATGGAACAAAGAATAAAAGGCTTGGAAGGGACCTTGGAAATTTTCTCTAAACCCTGTTGTCCATGACAAAAGGCTGTCCAGTCTCTTCTTGATAACCTTCATTGAGGGAGAAAAGGAGAGACATCTACTCTGGTATCTTTAAAATGGCCTTCTATGCAGTTCCTGCCTTCTATGCATCTTTAGGAACTGCAAGCATTCATGGTTTGCATTAAATTCAGGTATTGTTAAAGGCACCTGAGCGAACGGGAACAAAAGTGCTGGTAATTCTGTCTGTACAAAAAGGCTACTGTACCACATAAATGAAAAACTAGCTTTTTCTAAAATATAAATATGTAGATGTGAGGAAGAAGAACTTTGCCAAAAGAATTTAAGATTACATTTTTCAACTTTTTAACGAGTATGGTAATTAATACTTATATATGTTAAGCTAATTTGTGCAGCTTGATCATTCATGAGTCGAACAAGGGTCAAACAAAAATTTCAACCAAAGTTTGAAAATATTATGCATTTTTACGCTAAAGTTAAGGAAAAGCAAGCAAAGCAGTTGTCCATCTTTGCCAAATGAATAAATGGACAAGGTCTTTACATTTGGTTATCACAGAGAAGGTAGCAGCTCTGCCTTAAGTATTCATTCCTCACCTACAAATCGATCGATTATGTGCTATCAATTTGGTATTGACTCTTAGTAACCATACACACGTGGACAGAAATATGATATTAGCAGTGGTGGGATTCAGCCAATTTATACCACTTCGGAAGAACCGGTAGCTAATTTTTTTGTTGCCCAGGCCCAGAATGGACTTCTGGAAGCGGCATCCACACAGAGAACCGGTTGTTTACATATTTGAATCCCACCACTGGATATTAGCAATCAGATCCTAAAATGTTTCCTTGGAAGCAATCTTTTCTCTTTCACTGCAACTTATTTCCTACAGCTCAGTCTGCAAAGATTCGAATTCCCAACAGTTTCAGATTTATTTGCTTTGCACATCTTGTTTATTCATTCATCCATCCATCCATCCATCCATCCATCCAATTTGTATAGCTGCCCATCATACATTCGTGATTCTGGATGGCTTATGATTAAACCATAAACAATGCCAAAAAAAACCCCACTCAAAAATAAAATGACATTATGACGAATAGAAAATATTAAAAGAATTCCAAAAACAAAAAGCATACAATGCAATTGCTGGCAGAGCAGAGTCAATCGAGAGCAACACGGTCATTTTAGGGGCCCCACATCAGTCTCTGATCCCCAGGCTAGATGGCAAAGCCATCTTTGGGCTCTTCTGGAAGGTCAGCACAGTTGGGCCCAGCATGTTCTCAGGAGGAATGATGTTCCATAGGGCAGGTGAGGCAGCAGAAAAGACCCTCTTGGGTCCCACAACAAACCTCTTCTGCTGGATCTGATGGGATGGGTCGATGTCATGGAGGATCCCTCAAATATACATGTGTATGTATGCATGTTTTGGCATCAGTTTTGTATAATTTAACATTTTGAGTGCTGCTGCTGTTCATCATCATCATCATCATCATCATCGTCATCATCATCATTTTAGCCATTGTCTGTACACTGCAAGTTGAAGGCCTTTTCAGGACTAATAGAGTCCTGAGCTTTCTTTTGCCAGTTGGGCCCACAATACTTGCTGATGTCATCAATCCATCTGATTTTAGGTCTCTTTCGTGGATGCTTTTTATCAAGTGGGATCCATTCTATGACTGCCTTGGTCCACATTATTGTTGTTATTTTTATTATCCTTGGGATGGTGACATTGTTTGGTGGGTGGAATTTTTACTTTTGAGAGTGGTGCATTGGATTTTCATTTTAATGTGTGCCATTGTATATACAGTGAAATGAAAATAAAAGTTATTCAATTCAGTTCTTGTACAGCTTTATCACCAACACCCTGAACTTGGAAGCAAATAAATGCAGCTTGCGGAGCAGAGGGATAATGTGTACAGATCTAGTTGCGCACATTACTGCCTGCTTGTGCTGCATTTTGAACCAACTAAAACTTCCCAATGCTCTTCATAGGCAGCCCCATGTAGAACACATTACAGTAATTCATAAGGGAGGTGATTGGGGTGTAGTGTGTAGAGCCTCCTGGTTCAGGAATTGGTGCAAATGGCACACAACGTAAAGGTATGCAAAGGCCCTTGTAGCCATGACTGTCATCTGCTCTTCCAGCAGGGGTTGTGAGTCCCCAGATTGCACACTTGGTCTGTCTGGGAAAGTGTAATTTCATGTAGAACCAAAGATGTCAAATTCTCAGATCCAGATGACCCCTGGGTTTGCTACTGTTTGGGGAGCATCTGGAGTGTAGCCTTCTTCCCCCCCGCCCTTTCTCAAGATCTCCTTCTATCAATTTATGCAAAATGAAACAAGTGCAAACTTAGACTTTGCTGAAGTAAAACAAGAAAAAGGACATTCCAGCAGGTATGCTTATTACAATTCATGGAATGTGTGTGTGTAAAACTATAGCAACAATAAAATGTAGACCAGTAATTTCACAATGTATTCACAAAGGCTTCATAACCATCTGATAGCATCAGTCTGAAAGGTCACTATGCAAAGCACTTGATTTCCTCCTTAAAGTGCAAGAGAGCTCAAACAATCTGACCAAGTCAGTGAAGCAAAGATTTTTACACAGTATTTAATGCTATTCTATCTTTTTAAAAATATGATTTTTTCTATTTTATACCACAAAGATGAACTACTCTTTTTGATTTCTGTACATTATAAAATTTATCTGTCCTATATTTTAACTGGTTGTTCAACATTTTGGAAGGTTTCTGGCTGAAAAGCACTTTAGTTATAATTTGACAATGATCACGCCAAGCAAATCTGCTATGTACGATGCAGGCTCTCTCGGACCACCCAACTCCGTGTTCTCCTGAATCTCAAAGTTACATATCAAGCGATTGCAATTATTCCGAGTTTGCTGCATATTTCTTTTTTGACTCTCCATAACACACACAGTTTATTATCCCAGATGTCATTTTTTTTTAATTGCACAAACTTTCTAAGTAGGCAATGCCCTTAATAGCAAAGAGGGGGAGGATAGGGATATAAATGACATAGTAACTTCTGGAAGCCACTGGTGAAGGGGAATGAGAATAAAATATTTGGTTACCTTGAATCTGTCACCTGTTGCTTCCACCTGAAACTATGGACGCTTTCTTGTAGAGTTAGAGAAAATAGGCCTATCTCTTCCTTGTGTTTTCTCCCTTCTCCTGGCCTACACCCTCTTGCCCTGATTGGGCTGGGGGGAAGGACGAAGGCAAAAACCAACAGGCAGCGAAGCCTGACTGGAAGACATCAGCTGTCCATCCATCTCAGGTTACTTGTTTACATATCACTCCCCTGCTTGAAGTTTACTACCTTGTTTCCAAGGTGATGTGGATGGCCCAGAAGGGCCTCATGCAACCTGGCCGGGTTTGAATCATTCTCTTCTGTAGCCAGAGATGCTCTTTCATGCTACGTTCCTCTGTTTTGCATCTGACTTTCAGATCCCAGTGCAGATTGCAAATCCCAGTGTCTCAGGAAATTATTTTTGCTGCAAGGGAAAGCTCCCTAACTTTTAATGTAGAGGAGGAAAAGGGAATTCACCTGAATCTGCCTTTCTATTTAAAAAAATGGAAAGAGAGAAAATGATGTGGAAGATTAGAATTCAAAGGGAAACGTTTGAACCTAGATACGCCCAGGAAATGTTAGTTTTCTGTCACCGTTATGGAAGGAAAGGTAAGTTCTAGGCAAAGAATTATTTCTTTGAAATATTTAACATAACCTGCTTCAAAATTATTTAGACCAATTGTATATGTGTACAAAATAGGGTTTTAGATATCTTTCAGTCAGAGACCATACCTTTAATTTGGAGCTAGATGAAGATTTAATTTACTAGTGACAAGAGCACAAATGCTTTTATTTTAAAATTATAATGATTCCATGAATATGACTGATGCTTTGCTGTAATATAGCATATGCTCTTTCTTGTTTCTGAAATAACAAATGGAGAAAATAAAGTGATTTTTGTACTGTTTGCATTTTTCCCAGTAGTTTCCAGGTTTAGCTCTTTTGTGCAAAAATACAAAAGTCAAAAAAGTCTGCAGTACAAGGAAACTGCCACATCATCTGTATTTCCAACTTGCAATCCAGCTGTCTCCATGTTGTAGTTAAAAAAAAGTCAGCTTGAAATGTGACAGAAGCTACACTTATCATATATGCATCACACACACGCGATGCACATAAAAAGCAAGCAGAGTTTTGATCACACCATCATAGCGGTTATCTTGATTTTTTTTTAACACGCACTATGGATACCCCTGGTACAATCCTTCACAAAGCAGTTTGAAATCATCCCCAAACTAATTTATTTCTGTTTCAAAATGCAGAAAACACCATCTTATTTTATGGACAACCAACCTGGAGGTGCAAGGAATACCATCAAATCAGTGTCCCATCCTCTGAGCTACACTTACAGAGACCCCCCCGTCCAATTTTTGCTCCAGATGAAAATAAATGATTAGCAGCTATTCACCCCACAGATATTTTTCCGTACATGTATATAATAATAATAATAATAATAATAATAATAATAATAATAATAATAATAATAATAATAATAATAATAATAATAATAATAATAATAATAATAATAAAGTTGGAAGGGACCTTGGAGGTCATCAAGTCCAACCCCCTGCTCAGGCAGGTAACCCTATACCATTTCGGACAAATGGCTGTCCAGTTTCTTCTTAAAAACTTCCAGTGTTGGAGCATTCACCAGTTCTGGAGGCAGGTTGTTCCACTGGTTAATTGTTCTAACTGTCAGGAAGTTTCTCCTTAGTTCTAGGTTGCTTCTCTCCTTGATTAGTTTCCATCCATTGCTTCTTGTTCTGTCTTCAGGAGCTTTGGAAAATAGCTTGACTCCCTCTTCTTTGTGGCAGCCCCTGAGATACTGGAACACTGCTATCATGTCCCCCTCGTCCTTCTCTTCGTTAAACTAGACATACCCAATTCCAGCAGCCTTTCCTTATATGTTTTAGCCTCCAGTCCCCTAATCATCTTTGTTGCTCTTCTCTGTACTCTTTCTTTGTTGTATATGTGAAATGGTAGCTGCCTGGCAATTTTGCAAACAGATGATTTTATTCTGGAGTTTTGACCATGTCTGCATGTTCCTTTGTTGATTATTTTGTGAGTGAGGGACAAAAGAAGTAAATGATATAGGAAGAGACACTGGGAGCTCCAAGATACAAATTCTGAAGCTCGATGGGATCAGGTTAAGACCAACATTGTGTGTCTGTGTGTAGGGATCATTTTCATTTTCATCTTTTCTTTCTATGTACTCTTTAGGTCTTTGTAGCATAAAAGCTACTTTAAAACAATTTAAATGAAATTAAAGATATTAACTTTCGTGCTTCCCATATAGACATTGCCAGGTTTGATCCAGAATATTTCCTGGTAATAATGGAAATATACACCAGAAATGCAAGAGGATTCTTTCCAATCAGTGTTGGAGTTCAATGTTCAAATGGCTATTCAAAGCCATCTGAGATTCAACTGATCTAAAGGAAGGACATCAATTCTCCAAATTAAATAGTTACATAAAAGATGTAATTTTATTTAGGTTTTTTGTTCCTCTGTCAATTTTATTTATTTACCCAATTTATATGGTTGCCCAACTCAACGAGTGTCTCTGGGTGGTGAATAGAGTTACAATAAACAAATTTAATTATAATTTAATTTAAATTATGTTCATTTAATTATAGAACAGTGGTGGCGAACCTATGGCACGCGTGCCAGAGGCGGCACTCAGAGCCCTCTCTGTGGGCACGCGTGCCATGCCCCAGAGATGGCAACCGTCCCTCTTCAACAAGCTGCCCGCTAACTCACCGAGGTCCCACGTGGCCGGATGCATCCCAGCTCGGCTGGTTTCCCTCCCCCCGCCCTGCCTCGCCTCGCTTTATCTCACCTCACCCCACAGGACGAGCCTCCTGCCCACTGCCCCACCTGCCAGAGACCCCCTGGATCTCCCCCAACCCTCTCCACAAGCAACATCGAGGTGACCATGCCCACCTTGGCTACACCCACCCAGTCTGCCATGACCACCACAGCCACGCCCACCCAGTGGGCCACACCCACCTGGCACCCGGTGATAAATAAGTGGGTTTTGGGTTGCAGTTTGGGCACTCGGTCTCTAAAAGGTTCGCCATCACTGTTATAGAATGTATAAACATTCTCTGCAAACTACATCCAGATCATTCAATTAACACTATTCAACTAAGATTAATCTATTAATGAATTAGACCAATTGCATTGGATGCATGAATAAAACAATGGTTCTGATTAACATATGTTCTTCAATAAGCTTACATCAAGCAAAAGCCAGGATTTAAAAGAGAAGGCAGTTAAGAACAGTAGTTAAGAGCAGTAGTAAAAGTAGAATGCTTTTCTGGAATATCCCACACATAGAAATAATTATAATTGCTTGTAATTCGATATAATAAATTAACATTTTAACAAATTAACAGCCACATTAATTAGGAACATTATTGGAAAAATGAAGAAATACTATCCGATGAAGAAATAATTAGAAAAATATTAGAATGCACGGAGATGGATAGACTGATTCAGGCTGAAAGAAAAAGAAGAAATGGTATATTATCAAACTTGGGACTTATTTTATCGATGGCTAGAGGAAAGACTAAAGGATTAGGAACTAAATATGTATTAGCGAATGTAAACTCAGACAGCACGTTTGTTGAATAAATGCTATTGAATGTATGGAAAAAATCAATAAAAATATTTAAAAAAAACTAGGAACATTTTCTTCCTTTAAGATCTAGCAACCAAACAACCCTAGAATCACCACTGGCAATAAACTTAAAGATTTATTTTGAAGTAACTATGTACATAATTGTTTCACTCTGGAAATTATAGCAAAACATACCCAAAGATTGGAGAAAGTTCATCTAGATCAGGGCGGGGTGTTTCGTTTTTATTCCCCCCATCTGCTGGGTGGTTGCAACAGATTTTGGTCACTTCACATGACCCTGGGACATTGTGACTGTCATAAATATGAATCAGTTGCCAAGCATCTGAATATAAATCACAAAACCCTGGAGATGCTGCAACATTCCAGCTGATCGGCGCTTCTTCTGGGCTCAGCAGAAGCACCAGGATCAGTGTTGCTTTCCAGCTGATTGGTGCTTCTTCAGGGCTCAGCAAAAGCACCAGGATCAGCGCCAAACTCCAGTTGGAGCCTGGCGCTGATCTTGGTGCTTCTGCTGAACCCTGACAGCCCTGCAGCTCCAGTCATCTCTCGCTCAGGCTTGTGCGGTGTTGCCACCGGTTCAGCTCATTCCCCTCCCCCACTACTTTTCTAGGATGGTCGCGTACCACCTGCAAGGTGCCAATGTACCACAGGTGGTACCAGTACCACTGGTTGTAAAGCCCTGATCTAGATAAAACAATTGGACATGGAACAGGAGACAATGCCATCGTTATACTGAAGGCTTCATAATCCTTTCATGTAGTATAGGTTGTACTGTTTTCTTTTTCTTTTTAAAAAAACCCTAACTATGCACAGAGCCAGCCTATTCTATGTAGGGGTATTTGCTTAATACAAAGGAATTGTACAATTATGTCAATATTCACATAATGCATACCCATTCTAATATTAATCTAAAATGTATTGTTATATAAAGAAAATATTGCAGAAAATCCATTCAGGCAAACTTTATTCTAATTAGATTTAAATATACATTAAAAAAGATCAGTACATAAATAATTTATAGTTCTGCAATTCTGCATACCCAAATAAGATATACATATCTCCATTGAAGTGATGAAGACAAAGGGAATTCACTTAAGTCATGTTCTCAAAGCCCATGTGTAACATGCACTTGTAAGGCATTTTACGAAGTCACCCAAACTTCCCTTATTTTCCAGAGAAATAAATTATATAAACAGAAACAAATGAAGTAAAAACCAGAATGGGCACATCAGTTTGGAAATATGCAATTTAGGATTATTGAGACAAAAACGCAGTGCTCAGGATTCAGTATTTTTGATTACATATTATGTTGTTCAAGGTAGACAAACTTGTTCCATTATTAGTGAAACAAAGTGCTAATTTGTCCCAATGGTAGTGTAAATCATCCTCTTAATTCCTCTTGGTTACTTTTGATCTATAGTCATGTCATCCATGAATACAAATGGAAATCTAGCATAGCTTCTATATTTACAAAGGGTACAATTCTGGCAGATTTCCTTCACATTGAACATTTGCAGTATGACCAATATCACTAGATACACTACAACAAAATAAGCACTTATTGGTAAAATAAGAAATTCACACACTCAAAATACATGTTAGAGAGAAGGAATCATGATGTAGTTGCAATGTTTTCTGATTTATGACGCATAGACAGAAATTGTAGAAAGAAATAGCAGAGAAAGTAACAAAGGTGGGAAAAGGCCTTGAAAGTAAGTTTTGTTTGGGTAGACATATTCAGGTCCCTCAACATCTTTTTTTTTCTTTTCCTTTTTTGTACATTTTTAGAAATAATCACAGAAGAAAAATTAACACTGGAATTGCTAAATTCAGAGCATAGTTTTTCAGCATAATTCTTCATTTTGTTCCGCAAAAGATGCTTATTTTAATGTTAAATGAACTTTATATCTCCAAGTATTAATAATGAAAAACATGAAAATCGTGGCGTCTTGTGATATATGCAGTTGGTAATATATACCAAGATAGCAAAATAACATTCAGTTAGGTGATCTTCACTAATAGGTCCTGTGGAAAATGAAAAAAAAAATGTTCCAACCATTCCTTGACAATACCGTTAGCAGCATAATTTTGTGCAAAGAAAAATTGTGAAAATTTTGCTTCAAAATGATTTCTTCAGTAGCAGTGCACATTTTGTAATGTTTTCTATAACTAAAAAACAACTTATACAGATACCCCACACTCTTTTTTTTTAATTCTCTGCACTCAATTCAGCAACATCAGCATTTCAGTTACACACTAAACATTGACAATTAGAGAAACATAAATTTCATTTTAATTCCATTCATATATAGCATTACATTTTACTTTATACTACAGTAATGCACACATCTCTAGTTAGATATAAATAACACTTACTTATTCGCAGCAAATATATATATTTCATTGATCATGACTCCAAACCCCAATATTATTTACAAAGCAATTATTTCAGTTCCAACCTATTAGGTATAAATAAAGAATTCAATGGCAAATATAAACTTTCGCATGAATGTACCTGCTCAAAAGCCACATTTTCCAATTTGTATTTAAAGAAGAAATCAAAGTTCTTCAGACAACATAATGACCATGACACTCTTACAAGTGAAAAAAATGAGTCAGCTTCACAAATATATAGAAATGTTTTAAATATTTTTGTTTTGGCATGAAGTTCCATAGCAGGGTGCAAAAAACAAGACACTGAAGTCTTAATACTTAATGCATCAAGCAGTTTGAATTGCTGACTGGAATGTTTTATATGCTTTTATGCAAGCTGCCTGACTTCAATTTAAAGGTCTGCCAAAAAGAATTTCAAGAAGAAAAAAGTACTATTTTAAGCCAAATCTCCTTCACTTGATTTGTCGGTCACCTGAGAATGTCCCATAGCAATAACACAGTCCATTTCCAAACTTCTAAGGAAAATATGTGTGAAATTCCAGCTCAACCTTCAAAGCAAAAGAGAGCATCTAGTCTGCAACTATGCATTTGAGTCAATAACTTTTGAATCAAATTTTAACAACCTTTCACTGTAAGTTCTCAACTTACTAGTAACAAAATTTCTGTTTATCAAAATGAATAAGGTATTAAAAATATCGGACTTTTTTCTGGGAATCAAAAAATGTTCGGAAGAAATTTGATAACTCAAAAGTAGCTTTTCTTAATAGACATGGGATGTTTAGATCAATTTATGGCATCGAGACAATTTCTAAATTCTAAACTTAATATTAAACTGGTATTGATATAACAGTTTGCAAATTCCTTTGTTAGTACATTCCAGTTTCTGTTAATCATATATTTGGTATGTTGAGCACCGAGTGTAATTTCAGCGTTTGTGAAAATAGTATCCCAAGTCATACTTGACAGAAGATAAGCCATTCACTTTCCAGATGCACATTGCATAAAATGATGCTTCACTGAAGCTACTGCAAATCACAATAACCTTTCTCCCTCTAAAATGAATGTTGGGTTTATGTATTATAAAATACAAAGATCAACCATTACTGTGTTTATCTTCTTCCATATCTTCCTTGATACTTGCGCATGCTACACCTGAATTTGGACACTGTAAGGAAATGCCCAATAAATTATCATACATTATTTATTTGGTTGTTACAAACAAGAATGGAAAAACATCTCTTTGTACTCATAAAAATTCTGCCAAGCATTGTGACTTTAAGGCTGCACTGTTCTGGGATGTTTAAATCTATCCAACACACACACAAAAAATCTTCTCTGTTGTACAGCATTACTATTCACTAATCAAAATATTTACATCCTTTGCTTTTCTAAAATGACTAAAATCTCATGGTGAGATGGATGGCTAACAGATAAAAATATGCAAATCCCCTTTCTGTATGAAACACAGGATAGTGACAGGATAAATGTTTAAATTCTCATGATAATATCTAATTACCGGATTTGGCTTCAAGAAAACAATGACAAATGCTTATTTTTTCTTAACCTGATATTGTCCAATCCTGATAATACTGTATACATTTTAATATAGCATTCATGAATACCTATGAAAATCGATTTGAAAAATTTCTTGGTCTCTATTTGAAAAAGTATGGATATTTTTTTTCTCTAGTGAAAAAAACTGCTCTAGCAGTAAAAATACAGGCTTGATTAAAACAGATTTCCTTTGTAAGGCAATAGTTGGATGTCATCTTTTTTTTTAATTTTCATACTAGAATAGTTCATTTTTTCAAAATGCAGGATCCAGACTGCAAGAACTATTAAATTACTCTTAAAACAACGGAGTTTTCCATAGAGAAAATTGGAACTTTACAATTCAGTATGGCAAAAAAAAAATAATAATTTAGCTGAATAATTTTTACCAGCAGCTTTTATCAATGAATCTTAAAAGACATTTTTGTGATGTTTTTCCCTTATAGCTATGTGCTAGTATACGTAGTTAAATATTTTGCTTTCAAACTGTTAAGATAGGATTAAGATTTCGTTATCAGTTCTCATGCATGCAAATGTCACTTGCTATGTAGATAAAGAAAACATAAATTGTTTCCTATTCAGTGACTCTTAGGCAGGCATTGAAGAAAAGCTATTTTATGCAGATTTGTAAAATCTCTCCAGATCTTCAAAAAGTTGAATTGAGATCCCAAACCTATCTGAATGGCCTTTCCTGAATCATACCAAGGCTGGTATAGAAGGTAATCCATAAATATTTGCACCAAATAGGGCTAATAATGAACTGCACTTAGGAAGACCCAATTGCCTTATCCTTAGAAATCTCTTTTGAATCTGAAGTCTTCCCCCTCACCACCCAAAAACAAAACTTCCCACAGGCGCACATTTACAACTTTATTTTGGGCCCAACATTTGTTATTTTAAGACTGCATCCGCATTACCTTTACCTTGATTAAACTCTGAAAGTCAAAACCATATTCCTTTATGTATGGACAGCTTCTAAAATCTAGGAGAGGTTTTTCTGAAGTTGACGAGGCTTCTTCATTAAGAGATAAGAATAACCCCAAACAACAAGAACTGTCTCTGGGCCGCCGAGCACCCCTTTCTCCCTTGTGCCCCTTCTTTTCTTATTCAAATCCTATTCAAAGTTTGAAGGAGTGAGGGGAAAGCTAGAAAAGGCACCGCTGCAGGGGTTGGAAACCAATGCTCTAAGCCCATCTTGAAGTGGGCAACTAATTCTACAAAGTGCATTTTGTTAGAGGAAAAAAGTTCCTTATTCCTCACATTCCATTTTCTTTCCTGGCGAACTGAAGCCGATTCGGTTGCAGAATGAGATATGAGGCATTTTCCCAGAGTGATATTCAAGTGTTCTGGGGCTTTAGACATCATCAAATATTCTACTTCGAGACATTGACAAATATCTTCCACCAGGTTGGTACCTGTAGAAAATAAAGAGATTTTAAATATGGAACTTATGTGGCACTGTTTTTGAGCTAAAGCAGTGGTTCTCAACCTTTTTAATGCCGCGACCCCAACCGGTCGTAAGTCGAGGACTAAACCGGTTGTAAGTCGAGGACTAAACCGGTCGTAAGTCGAGGACTAAACCGGTCGTAAGTCGAGGACTACCCAAATGGTCGTAAGTCGAGGACTTTCCCTGCCTGGGAGTGCCGCGCATGCGTGGTTCCGCCCCCTGCGCCGGCCGAGGCGTAGCTGGCACGCGCCAGAGACGGAGCAGGCCGACCACCAGCTGGCCCAGCCCAAGGGAGGTAAGGCACCCGCCGGAAAAGGGGGAAAAATGGCGGACAAAAAAAATGGCGGACAAAAGAAATGGCGGACAGCCTTGCTTGGCGACCCCCGTGAAATGGTCGATCGACCCCAAATGGGGTCCCGACCCACAGGTTGAGAACCACTGAGCTAAAGGTATTGAACGAGGAGAGCAACGTTAGCTATAATAGTCCAAAATCAGAAGGAGCCTGATAGCAATATTTTCCGACTAGTAACTTTATTACACTGGGTTGTTGTTGGAGAGAAAATAGGAGGAGGAGGGAGTAATATGTATGTTCACCACCTAGGGCAGTGGTGGCGAACATATGGCACGCGTGCCAGAGGCGGCACTGAGCCCTCTCTGTGGGCACATGCGCCATGTCCCAGAGATGGCAACCGTCCCTCTTCAACCAGCCGCCCGCTAACTCGCCGAGGTCCCATGTGGCTGGATGCATCCCAGCACGGCTGGTTTCCCTCCCCCCCGTCCCTTCCCTCCTGGCCTTGCATGCTCTCCTTTTCCCACTGCATCGCCTCCTCAGCTGTTGGCAGGCCGTCCAGCTCAGAGGTGGCTTCTCTGAACTGCTGGTGGTGGGCTGCGGAGCCCCAGAGTGCGCCAGTCGAGGGGCCGGCAGGCTGTGACTGCTGACGGACACTGTCGGCCCCCATGCGGTTGCTGGCCTCTGTGTGCGGGGGCCGACGGTGTCAGGCAGCAGCCTCCCTGGCCTCTGTCTCACCTTGCCCTGCAACAATGGCACCCCTGCCCCGCCCTGCCTCACCTCACCCCGCAGAATGAGCCTCCTGCCCACTGCCCCACCTGCCAGAGACCCCCCTGGATGTCCCCCAAACCTGCCCGGCCCCCACAGGCATCCCTCCCCACGAGTAACATCGAGATGACAACGCCCACCTTGGCCACACCCACCCAGTCTGCCATGACCATCACAGCCACGTCCACCTAGTGGGCCATGCCCACCTGGCACCCAGCAATAAATAAGTGGGTTTTGGGTTGTAGTTTGGGCACTCGGTCTCTAAAAGGTTCGCCATCACTGACCTAGGGTTACTTATAAAATAATAAAGACAAAATCTAATAAACAAAGAAACAAATAAAAGGCAGAAAACTTGTGAACTATACCTCATTTATCACATGCATGGAGATGCATGGAATGGCACTATGACTTGTGTAAATCTTAAAAAGACAAAATACCAGGTTGTAATGGCATCTCTGCAATTTTCAAATTTATATTCTAATTTTTCCATATAAAATATGGAAATATCTAAAGCTATACTCAGTGGAAGAACTCAGTGACAAGAAATTAATATTGTATTGTTTACACAACTAATTCAGGTAATGATATCTGGCATTAATAATGGAAACAACTGTCTTTCAGTGCCATGAATAATCAAGCATTTAACTTTTAGTGCACTTCTATGTGTATTATATTAAGCTTTCTTGGTAGTGTTTCAGTATAGGAAAGTCAGAAAACAATAATTTTTTTTCTGGGATCAAGCTTCTATAATTATCTTTTTTCCTGGACGAGATGTTGGAAACCTGTGATGAGATCTCCTGCTTTGGTTTGTCTTTGGTTTTTTTTTTTAACAGAACATAGCTGATGAGAAATCTGAACAGGAACTTCCTGGCATCAGGAAGGTTATTTTGACTTAAAGAGTATTTACATAGAACTTCGGTTTCTAGATACTCCTTACCTTCCTGATTCAGAGTCCAGAGGATCTTCATTGACTGAATCTGCATTAAAGTCCAGAGGTTCTGCATCCTGAAGAAGTTCTACTCTGTCCCTTTCATTCCTTCCATTTGACCTGGTGTACTTGGAAGTCACTGCAGGAAGACATTTCACAATACAGTCAAGGGGCATGTTGAACTCCAGCAAATAGCTGAACAGGTCTTTGCCTTTTCAACAGAAAAAAAAAATCGATCTGGAATGCAGATAGTCCTCGACTTACAACAGTGACTGTTCAGTGTTACAATGGCACTGAAAAAAGCGACTTACGACCGTTTTTCATACTTACGACCATTATTACAGTATCCCCATGGTCATGGGATAAAAAAAATCAGATGCTTGGCAACTGACTCATATTTATGACGGTAGCCGTGTCCCAGGACAACTTTAAGGGACTTCCTGTTCCACTGTGTAGAAAAGGAAAGTATTTTTTGATTGAAAGATGGGGCTGTTTGTATCTGATATTTCTTTTTGTTTTGCTTAAAGGTTCGTGGGGTTTCTTGGGGTGTTTTATTTATATTGTTATCTGCTCAGAGCCTGTGGGAATGGATAGCATACTGACCATTCCCAAATCAAAATCTGATTAATTATTTCCCAATGACTCCAATTTACTTCTAGTTTGATATCACCAACATCACTGCAAGTTCTACCAACCCTCCTGGAACTGAATAAAATAATCAATTATTATCCATGATCTACAGAAATACAGAGCAAGTAAGAGACCCCTCAATTACATAAAATTCACAAAAAAACAATTAAAACTCTCAATAAAACAAAATGCAAAATTAAATTGTTAATACAATTCTTACATCTGTTTGTATTGATCTCTGTGAAACTAGATTCTTTTTGGTCTGCTTGAAGATTTCTGTTTCTTGTTGAAGGTTCACGATTGTTTCCATACCGTTCTTTCCACTCCTGTCCAAAAATGCACAGAGTAAATATACACTTATAGGCACATACAAATTGTATAGTACAGTAATTTTAATGTCTGACATTCCAAAATATTTTCTCTGAAGAATGAGAAAGTGGAAGGATGAAGCATTCAAAGAAGGTTCAACAATCACAATGCTCATTAAGTTTACTGCATCCAAGAGGGGGACCATGCTCCACTTACCAATTAATAAAAAAATATGACTGAAATCTTGTAGGATCTCACATACTAAGAATGCCTAAATTGTTTTGGTCTTCTCACAGGAGATAGCTGAAGTCTTGTGAGAATTCATGATGTTTCACTATTTGGGGCATTTATAAAAAAAGAAAGGCACTCATGTTCAAAATACCAGCACTTGGTACCAAAAAGGAGTAGTTACAAAATGCCAGGGAAATCTAGCCATTATAATCAAATGGTTATAATATGATACTGCTCAGAAAAAGAAGCCAAAGTTTTACACAAAATGTAATATGCCACTTATTTTTGCCTATTTAGGATTGGATTGCATGCTACAGAAATAACCAGCAATATTACTAAACTTTTACTGCTTAGAGAAAATATATTAATCTGTTGCACGTACCCTTCTCCTATTATCACCATCTTCCTGCCTTTGCCGTTTTCTCTTTTCTAGGGAGAAAAAATGTTTTCACTTAAATGTCCAGTGGATTTAAAAAAAAACACTTAATATATACTTTCAGTGAAATCAGTTTTTTTCCACTAAGAATTACAAACTTTGGGATCAGAAGAAATGCATGATGGTTTAGTATGTCCCTTGTCTGTTATAACTGCATCATGGTTGGAGGAGCCATGTGGTAGCTGCTCTTTGGAAGAATATGTTCAAGTTCCCTGATCAGCAAAAAATGTGAGGCATTATTGAGTAGTGGGGCCAAGAAAGTATAAATTGGACATGCTTTGGAAGTGAACAGATTCAAAACACTGCTAATCTTTTCCCAACCCTGCCTAATCTAATCCAAAGAATTGTCTGTCTTCTGTCTTTCTATCCCTTTACTTCTGTACGTAGACAATGATGTTGAACATGGAACAAGGGGAATCAGGGCCAAATTACTTGATTTTTGCTCAGGGAAAATTTCTCTAAATGGGAAACAAAGGATTACGATGCCAAAACCAGGTCAAAAACTGGATAAAAAAATTACGCTGCAAGTAGAATGAAGGCCAAGGCTAAGCCACTATTTACCTCTATATTTCTATTGTAGATTTTGCACATGTACGTTAGAAGAGTTATTTATGTGTTAAGTTGAAGGTGCAGAAAACACAATTAGGAGCCTGCATTTCTTAACAATGTAAGGATGGAGATATTATTTTTTTCTTAAAACTAGACAGAAACTAGGAAATGTACCAAACAACATTGGATGCTTGTAATGTACACTCATGTATCATTGGGGACAAATGTCAATATAGAGCCAGGTGGAAGGTGAATCTATAAACAGCATTTTTAGAAGAGTTGGGCTCTCCCTATTAACTTGCAAAACACAACAGGCCTGCTTCTTAGTTGTGGAGTTAGCTATTGGCAATATTAAGTATCAAGGAAGCTGCATGTCATTAAAAATCATTAAGTGGTGCCAACAGAGCTAAAAGAGTCTATTCATCATTTCCTGCTCTGCAAAAGCACTCAGTTTAACTTTTTTGGAGACAGAATACAGTCCAGATACATATTTACTCTCTGAACTTTGTTGTTTTCTTGCAGACGTTTTATTACCCAAACTAGGTGGCATCATCAGTGCACTAGCTACCTAGTTTGGGTAATAAAACGTCTGGAAGAAAACAACAAAGTTCAGAGAGTAAATATGTATCTGGACTGTACTCTGTCTCCAAAAAAGGTCAACTGAGTGCTTTTGCAGAGCAGGACATGATGAACAGCCTCTTTTAGCTCTGTTGGCACCACTTAATGTTTTTTAACGAGGGTACCAAAGACCCATCATTCAACCCTAAGCTACAAATATTCTCCTTTATTGGCATAGTTGATATCCTCCAGGAAGATAATTCTTTAAAAAATTGGAATAAAGGAGCAATGTTTAAAATTCCAAAGTTCTGGATTAGAATGATCACAAACAGCCTCTCTTGTACCTCTTCTGATTAACTCTTTTCCTTCATCTATTAGGTCTGAAGTCATCTCATTGTCTCCCATGAATTGCTGGAATCCCAGAAGATTCAAACACCGAGTTCCTAAACTGGAAAAAAAAAAACCATTGCCAAACAATAAAAACAAACAGAAAAAATAAAGATAATTCTTGCAACAACTGGAAGCGACTTGTGATCCAATAAATGCTTACAATTATCACAGCGGACGGGGGAATAACAGATTTTATGTAACAGGCTATCTGCTGATTGCCCCCAAAGAATGCTTCTCAAAAATGAAATAGCTTGCTAGGTCTAGAATCACCTGAACTAGAGAGCAATTTATGCAGCATTTTATGGAATTATTGCCATGGGAGAGAGAGGGGGGAGGGGCGGCAAAGAAATCAACTTTTTCTAGATCCACAGTCAGTGGCCCAATCCAATGTCACCAAAATGAAAATGATTATTTCACAAACTATATGAATTGAAATTAAGCGTCAAGATAGATAAAACGTAAAATATGTTTAAGATATCTTTTTAAAGCATGTGAATTAAGTAACATTCTAATGATGTGTCAAGCAGGAGAACTATGTATTTTTGTGGTACAAATTCATTTTACTTATCACCAGCCAAACAATTACTGGTTATTATGCTTGCAACTCTAAAATTTACATGTCGGGAAAAGGGAGGAAAAACTCAAGCTGATGTTAAAACTTAACTTTTTCAACATTTTCTGAACTTGCTGAGAAAGGCCAGTTCATTTGAGAAAGGAAGAACAATTTCAGAACATACAATATCCAAACAATACAAATTTTTAAAAAACCGTTTCCTACCTGAAGTAAGTAGCAATGCAGAGAATGACAACCAGCATGGGATAATAAATATAAAAACCATCTGCTATGAAGGACAACACTTTCATTGATCCCATAATCTGGGAAGCAAAAAAAGTAAGAGATGTTAGCAAAGCCAGGTTTTGTTTTGCTGCTTCGCTCAAAACACCTTATATACTGAAAGTTAAATAAAGTTATTATCCATAATTTTAGACAGTATGCATTCTGTGGACAGCTCATTATACTACACAAAACTAGATTATAATTTGATGCTGCAGAGAATAAATAGTATATTTATTGCTTTTAAAAAATAAATCTATAAATATAATTAAGGAAGAATATTTTATGTCTGATATTCATCTTCAAATACTGTATAATAATAATAATAATAATAATAATAATAATAATAATAATAATAATAATAATAATAATAATAATAATGATAAAGTTGGAAGGGACCTTGGAGGTCATCTAGTCCAACCCCCTGCTCAGGCAGGAAACCCTATACCATTTTGGACAAATGGTTGTCCAGTTTCTTCTTAAAAACTTCCAGAGTTGGTGCATTCACCGCTTCTGGAGGCAGGTTGTTCCACTGGTTAATTGTTCTAACTGTCAGGAAGTTTCTCCTTAGTTCTAGGTTGCTTCTCTCTTTGGTTAGTTTCCAACCGTTGCTCCTTGTCCTGCCTTCAGGCGCTTTGGAAAATAGCTTGATTCCCTCTTCTTTGTGGCAGCCCCTGAGATATTGGAACACTGCTATCATGTCCCCCCTGGTCCTTCTCTTTGTTAAACTAGACATGTTAAAGAAGTAAAAACAATTGCACATGCTCAAACTTGCAGCTATAGGTTAACCCTCTGCTCACTGCTTTCTGCCAAAAAAAAATGGCACAATACAATGTAATCCTGACTGCTGTTTTATTACCCAGATGGAATGATGATGTATAAATAAGAAGATAATGTATAAGAAAGAAGAGAATCTGTAACAGTGAAAACTGCAACTAAGTACTCTCAGGCATTCATCTGAGAAAACCAGATTAACCTTCAATTTCTGCATGCAAACCCAGAACTCAGGTAAGACATGCCAAGACACAAGTATTCCTACACAATGCTGGAAAACTGACTGGATTCAACCATCTCTATTTTTTGTCACCTTTTGATACACGATAGATTGCAGGTACAACTTACAAACCAGAGCATTTGGAAGGAGTCTTCATTCCCAATTTTTCTTACTAAAATGTACACTAAATTTTGTTTAATGAGACCATCCATATCAGGATAGAATCAGTATGCCCCATTATAAACTGCAGGAAGGGATTCTGACAAATCTAGAGCTTTTTTAAAAAAATTATAATTTATTTACAAGAAAAGAGATTTAAATTCATCAAGATTGCCTCAAATTGAATCCTTGAAATGTTCTGGTTTTTTTAAAAGAAGATTGTTAAAGCATTAATGTCTCATCTAAGGCTGGCTCAAGCTCTTCATAGAAGCTGGACTAACGTGCCCATCATCATAAATGATCAAGGTCATAAACTTTACTTGCTAATATATATTCTGCATACATTTATCCTGTTCCTTAATAATTCAGGCCCCAGAAAAGGTAAGGAAAACGAATGTGCCTCTCAAAGATAAGCCATGTTATCCTAGTCCAGCCTTGGTTTATGAAGCATTTGATGCTTTTCTGAGTACAACATCATTATGGGTCATGGAGTACATTGGTTAGGCATCAGATGCAATTTCCGATTTCCACGCTATATGGCTATTGAACCAAAATTAGATAGCTTTAAAGCTGACAATGGTTTGTTTTAGAAATCTGTTATTATTATACACCATATTTATTCTATTAGCTTTACTGAGTGCAACTTTGGTAGAAACATATTATAAGTTTACTATCTAATTAGATGCAATAAATACAGATAATACACTAAATCTCATCTGCCCAGTGATGGACTTAAGAAGTATAGGCTTAGATTAATAACATTTATGAATTTTCCCCTTGTAGGGATTGCATGTAAGCTTCTGTCAGTAGAACCAAATTGTATATAGCAAACTGGAACTTGTATGCAAACGAAACAATTTCTACTGAGCCAAAATAGCCAAAGAAAGAATCAAGTCAGGCCAAACAGATTTGAAATCCCGCTTTCAACTGTTTGGGGGAAATCTCTTGGTATCAAATGTATAAATCAGGGGTCTTCAAACTTGGACCTTTTATGACCAGGCACGCTGGCTGAGGAATTCTGGGAGTTGAAGTCCACAAGTCATAAAAGGGCCAAGTTTGAAGACCCCTGGTATAAATACACTACAGCAAAAATAAACAAATACTGTTAACTTACAGAGGTATAAGCAGTTGGCTGATCTGTGGTTCTCTGAGAAATTGCTGCATCCATATGAGTCAAGCCCAAAAAATTCAGACACAGAGGAGGAGTCAAACGACAGAACAACCTGCGTGAAAAGTAGCAGCAGTTGAAAAGTAATTTCAAATTCTTCCTTCCCTATTACTAAGAGTGTTCATGTAAACTGTATTGTACTTTTCTTGATTCTTTTCATGCAGAAGACGTTAGTTAACACTTACTTAATACAGGTAGTCCTCGAATTACGACTGTAATTGAGACCGCAATTACAATTGTAAATCATGGTTGTTAAGTAGATCACCATGTGATTGTGCCCAATTTTCCAATCTTTTTTGTGGTGGCCATGCTAATTAAATGAACCCACCCGTTTGCTTTGCAGCATTTTTTTTTTTTTTTTGCCAGAAAATGGAAGCAAATGTCAGGTTCCATTAAAAAAAATGCTGTACATTGTTGGTCATGTGACAGTAGGATGCTAAAGGTAGGCTGACTCCCGAGTGCCCAAAATGTGGTCATGGGACTATGTTATGGGGGGACGGCCATTGAAACTTCAACGCCAGTTTGTAAGTAGCTTTTTCGGGGTTCTTTGTAACTGAATGGTTGCTAAGCAACCGATCATAAATTGATGACTGCCGGTATTCTGCTCCGCACAGAACTGTAAGCAGTATTTGGACTGGATATAGGTATGTGCTACTGAAAGGAGATGAATCAAAATAGATTTCCTCTTTCTGTTCCCAGCAACCTCTAGAAAACACTCTTCTGAGGGGTCCTTAGTGCTCTCTGAGCTTGGTTGTTTTCTTGCAGACATTTCTTGACTCAACTAGGTAACATCATCAGTGCTAATATTAGCACTGGATGTTTTCTTGCAGACTTCAATATCTGCAAGAGAAATACCAAGCTCAGAGAGCACCAAGGACTGTTCATTTCATCCCTGAGCTGCAAATATTCTCTTTTATTGGTAAACACTCTTCTGAAAGTTGGGAGTTGATTTCTGAATGGAGTGGAATGGACAGGAAGAAGGGAGATATTTACAGATGATCCCTCTGCCCAATTTGTCAGTGCTTCTCTCCCTTATTCTGCTATGAATGAGACTCTTCTGCACAGCAGGGAACAGTTTCTGGGATTCTCCTTCTGCTAATTACATAATTATCATATATAATAATTGATGACATAATCTGATTAAAAATTAAATCAAGAGCTATTGTGGACTCCGGATTTTGACCAAGATCTAATTATATTTCAGTGCATTCCTTCTTTATATTGGCTTTAACTGGCCAAACACAAGTAGCAAAATAAATACTTACATGCCACTGAAAAGCAAGCTATATGCATCTGTCTGATGGTGTGAAGCTAAGTAATAATAGTTGAATACACGGATCCTGAAGACCGTAGAATAAACGCAGATACTCAGGAAAAAGATTGTAAAAAAGCAAGCCATCTGCAAAACAAGAAACGACAGTTTTTATTTGCGTTCAAATTAACAGCTGCAGACAGGTGTCATGTGAATGACCAAACCAATTGCCTTCTGATCCCAAACTTGCATAGCTCTTAACAAATAAGCTTAAATCTAAGTTTCCTCAAAGTCAATGAATGCAGAACTTAACAATAGGCTCATACAAATAAATATGACAGAAAATGCCAAGCCATCACATTAACTGACCTCTATGTAAAAATAGTTGTAATTCTTTTCCGCTAGTCGTATGAAGACGGCAAAGAGCGACAGAACTGGCTTTGGGCTGAAAAACGTGCATTCTGACCACACAACAATGATGGAAAAGATGGCCAGGATAATGGCGAGAATCCTGTGAAACCACGGTCGTAGAAGACATTCCCAATACCATTCTAAAGCAAAACGAAACAAAAGAAATGACAAAGGGGAGAAAACATGAAAATCATTTCAAAACTGCTTTCAGGTAGTCCTTGATTTATGACTGTTCAGCAACTGTTTGAAGTTACAACCTCACTGAAAACAGTGACTTACTCTTATGACCATTGCCGGTTCACATTTATGAGAGTTGCAGTGTCCCATTTGCAACCTTCCCAGCTGGCTTCCAACAAGCAAAGTCAATGGGGGAAGCCGGCAGGGACCGTCACAAATTGCAATCACGTGGCATCTTGCTTAAGGATGCAGTAAAAATCAGGTATAAAAAATCAGATGTAGTCACATGATGCCTCACTTAATATACTACACCATTTAATGATACATTTTCTGGTCCCAGTTGTGGTCATAAGCCGAAGGCAACCTGTATCTTTCCTAGTAGCAGCTCTTGAGCTGAAGCACCTATCTCAAGGTAGAGCAGACAGTAAGAGGACACAGGATGAACCTCACATACAAAATTAAACCTAAAGAGAAAATGCTGATAAGGAACAAAGTTTGAATGATTTTTTTAAAGATAATGCTATAGACTTAGGATGGATTGGGTTGAATCCTTTTCACTGTTTTAGAGGCTTTGTTTAAAACATGTATTCTATTACGGGTACAACAAAACATACCAAGAGTTGGTGAATAGAGATATTGGATAATTTTGTTTTCAGCTTCTTGAGACTGAAAAGTATGAACAAATTGATGAGTGGCACTGGATTCATTTTTTGCCACATCTTCCAGGTAAAAGGCTTGCTCTAAAAGAATTTGCCACTGGACTTGTGTACGACGATGCCTTTGAACTGAATAATTCACCTAACAAAATAAAAACAATATCCTAGTTATTTATGGCAATAAGGACAAAATAAGATAGAGATGATTTCCTCAAAACTCCAACAAGGGCTTCCTTAATAAACAGAATACACCTCCACTCCAAAGAATGAATGTACATGTATATTTGCATGCACATGCCAAAATAAGGACAGGAATAACTTTTATGAGGAATATGGCTTGGGTTACCAAGTATCTTCCTGCATACACATTATTTAAAATACATACAGTAGGAACTTGTCTTCCACCAACACTTTGCTTATTTCTTGATTAGCATAGCTAATTATGGCTATATGTGGATATATTTTCATGGTCTGAGTACAATGACACCTGCTTACAATACAGTGCATGTTTAAAAACAAGATTGGAACTTGAGACAACTAAGTTCAGGTACCCAACCGTTCTAGCAAAATAAACAGAAACAGTTTGAAAAGACAGCACAAATTAACTTCATTACTCGGTAATTCTTATGCTCATATAATGAATACATGGGGGGGGAAGTATGTAGATTACATGCCAGATTTGCACACTGCAGCTCAGACATGTAATTCACATCCATGAGGAAGACACGTTCTTTGTCAGATGGCCAGCCCTTTTCCCTACTGGAAAGACTGTGCATCTTTGGAAACTGGAAGTAGAATTCCCGTGAATCTGTGATCTGGAGCTGGAAAAGAATAGAGTTTTTCCCCACTCTGCAGTCTCCAAGTAAAATTTTGAAATTTGCATTGAGTTCAAGAAAACTGAAGCAGAGGAAGGCATTTTTTAGTAGAAGAGGAAGCAACAGGACTCCGGGAGGGGTAAAAAGAGTCAGCCAAGATGAATCTCTTAATCTTGACAAGGGATCAGCTGGAGTCTCCCTAAAAACCAGGGACACCCATGCAAGAGATGCTGCTGAAACAGAGGAATCAGGTCTGAGTTACAGTGGAAGGGCAGATCTTCTGGAACCTGAGATTAACCTACCTACTCGGAGCATCTGCAGCCATTATATAATACAGAAGTAGATCTCCTGAAAGGCAGAGAATCTACTGGGATGTTGGGAGTAAGCTTTAGGAGCAAAACAATAGAGTTTATAAGACAGCAAGATGATAACTAAAATCTGTCTAAGATTCAGAGCATCTTGTCCTGGTCTCCAAACCTGAAAGAAATCTGCATCTATGTACACTACAGGGGGTTAGGACAGTGTTTCTCAACCTTGACAATTTTAAGGCATGTGGACTTCAACTCCCAGAATTCCACAGCCAGTGTGGAATTCTGGGAGTTGAAGTCCACATGCCTTAAAATTGTCAAGGTTGAGAAACACTGGGTTAGGAAAAGTCAGCATTTATCATATCTTAGTCTGTTTATAGTGTGCTCTTGCTTGATCTCTGAAATGCCCTTATAACTTTCCAAAGATTGGCCAAAGAGGTGCTGAGGATTTGAAATGACTTTGTTGGGATGATGTGACCATCTTTTTAACCACAGCATTGCTTAGACTACCTACAAATGTATTCCAGGCACCAGAGAGGCTAGATTTACAATCAAGGCCCCCCAAAATCCCAAACCGGCCTAAATGATATATTATTTGGAACATTGTGTGGGTCCTAGGACTCTTATCACATTTGAATACTCATGTACAGATTTTCTATGTACATTGTCCAATGTACGGATTTTCCAGAACTCTACAGTCCCTAGAAAGACTGGGGTGCAATTGTTGGGCATAGCTGGTTATTAAAGGATATCTGCACCCCAGTATAGCCAAATTACCATTACCAAAACAGATCCAATGCAGCGATATAGTCTGAGGAATATCAGGCTGCATTTTAACAGTCATCTGCTCTATGGTGTGATTATAGGACGCCCAACATAAAAATAGTTTGTTTACTGGAGTCTTGACCTCTTGGACTATGACTTTAAGTTCAGATAAATTCAAGGGAAAACAAAGACAGTGTTGGATGCAATTATCCAGAGATATCTTTGAGAAGGTCTAAGACAGTGTTTCTCAACCTTGACAATTTTAAGGCATGTGGACTTCAACTCCCAGAATTCCACAGTCAGCAATGCTGGCTGTGGAATTCTGGGAGTTGAAGTCCATATGCCTTAAAATTGTCAAGGTTGAGAAACACTGGTCTAAGAGAACCTTTGGATTATTTGGATCCAGGAATGTAGGGATATTAGTCTCTCACATGTTTATCTTATCCAGCCCGCACGTTCTGCTTATACATCTGCTACAACTTCAGATGTATTGAACATATAGCAATAGCACTTAAACTTATATACCACTTCACAGTGTTTTACAGCCCTCTCTAAGCAGTTTACAAAGTCAGCATATTGCCCCCAACGATCTGGGTCCTCATTTTACCAACCTCAGAAGGATAGAAGGCTGAGTCAACCTTGACTGGTGAAACTCGAACGGCCGAACTGCTGGCAGCCGGCAGTTAGCAGAATTAGCCTGCAATACTGCATTCTAACCACTGTGTCACCACGGCTCATACGCCATTTACATTATCTAACTACCTGCTTATGAAGCTTCACTAGGCTTTTCTCTGTTGGATAAGTATTGGATCTTTCTTCAAAGTCTTCATAATCATCCATGTTTCGACCCATCCTCTCCTGATATTCTGTAGGACACTGGAATTAAAAGAAAATATATTGCAGTTTATATCTATATCAAAGCCTATCAGTGATTTCATTTGAAAAAACAACTGAAGCCTTAAAAACAGACAAAAAATGGTCTGCTCTTATTATACATGAGCTTTTGTTTTCCTTCTTTTTATCAAAAGTTTCTCTAGCAAAGAAAACAGTGGTGGGCTACCTCGTTTCCTTGCTCCATTAAAACTGGGAATCTAAATAGTTCCTACTACAGAAACACAATCACATCAGTTCAGACAAAGTTCTGATTACAGGTAAATCCTCAACTTATGACTCAAGCCCAAAATTTCCATTGCTAAGTGAGACAGTTGTGAGTGTTGCCCCATTTTGCATTCTTTTTTTCCACAGTTGTTAAGTAAATCACTGCAATTGTTACACTAGTAACATAGTTCTTAAGTGAATCTGATTTCCCCATTAACTTTGCTTATCGGGTCACAAAAGATGATCACAAGACCCTGGGACACTGCAACCATCTTCAATAGGAGTCAGTTGCCAAGTGTCTGAAG
The DNA here is from genome assembly GCF_001527695.2 of Protobothrops mucrosquamatus. NCBI lineage: Eukaryota > Metazoa > Chordata > Lepidosauria > Squamata > Viperidae > Protobothrops > Protobothrops mucrosquamatus. Next base: position 63,505 of record NW_015389582.1, read on the forward strand.
GTCGCAAAATGGGACCATGACCCCAGGACGCTGGTTGGCAAGTGTCCAAATTTTGATCAGGTGACCATGGGCCTGTTGCAACCATCATAAGTATGAAAAACGGACATAAGCCGTTTTTTTCAGTGCCGTTGTAACTTCAAACGGTCGCTAAATGAATGCTGTTAGTTGAGAACTACCTGTATTCCTGCAGGAATATTTTTGTCTGAAAGTACTGAGCTTTTGCGTGGCTTGTCTTTTCTTCTGCCAAAGTGGCCAGTGGCAATGTACAAGTGAAAACCCTGAAATTAGTAAAGGTCTTTCTCCTACCATTTGCAGTCATTTTTCTCCTGATTGCTAAGTGGTTGAGTACAAGCGCCAGTAATTGTGGGCATGACCTGGCACAATGAGGCACTGAGACTAAATCAGGACGTGCTACTGTCTCTGCTGAAAAAAGTAAGGGAAAATATTCCTTCCCAGACTTCAATTAGCCTTCTCATGATAACTGATAATTTCGTACCCCTGCCCTATGGCAACATTTAATACTGTTTGATTAAGCTACCTTTTTTAATACTGTATCCACACATTTCCTCAAAGGATGGTTGTATTTGATGCTTTCATTTACTTTGCGGACCTCCTGTTTATGTGAGGAGAAAAAAAAATACATTAGAAATATAATTTCTATGTAGAGAACCTTTTAATATGACATTCAGTTAAATTTAAAATGTTTTACAAAAGATTTTTACAAGCAGAGACAAACTCACTGAGGAATTTATTTTGAAACCTCTTTTAGTAAAAGGGTGGAAAAGCAGGCAATATAAGTTGTAATGGAGTCCTCTTTTTACTTTGCACCATTTATGCTCTTTGGCTCTGGGGGCTGGAGGCGTTATCTTTAAAAATTAGAGTTGAAATTATTAAATAAGGGAGCAGGAAATTCCATTTGCATGTAAGTATTGAATAGCACTGCAGCTGACATCATCCAAACTGCTTGTTATCTTTCTTGCTATCCTGGATATCAAGAAATTGTTATGTACCTTTGGTATATTTTGTTTCTCAAAATCTTTTTATCTACTTCCTTTTGTATCCCTGCATTTGGCTGTGGAATTCACTTGCCTCCATGATATCCTCCAGGTTTTCTTCCGCATCTGCCTTTTCAGTCATCAGTTTAGCAGCCTTAAAGTAAGTCTTCATGAGAAGATAGCCCTTTTTAGCTCCATTCCAGTGAGAGCGTGGAATTTCTACTAAGCCATATCCTAACAGCAACACAAGCAGAAAGAGGCCCCAGGTATTGGCAGCAGCTATTCCAATTGTCTGAAGCTGACTCCTAAAACAGAAAAAGTGGGCTGGGTTTTCATATGCAGTAAGTACTAAAGATTTTATGCCACCATTATATAAAATCCTGGAGAATATCTACCTAGATGGCTGCTAAGAGTCAATACCATGTTGATGATCCATAATCAATTAAATTACATTTTTATCAGAAAAAAATAACAGATATTAAATTATTTTTCTATCTTATTATTTGACTGATGATTCCTTTTCCAGAGTTTGGTTTAATACATTGTTGATAAAGTACAATAATTTGCTATATCCAAGAGGTTCATATGAATGTTGATATTACGTAAAAAATTCTGAGTATTAAATGGGTGTTTTGACTTTACTGAAGTGTTCTAATCCTGTTACACCAAAACCAAAAATGTTATGAACTTTTATAGTAGGAACAACCTTGGAAGACTCTTGGTAAGAGCAAATTGCTATTTCAAACTTAAAATGGAGGGTTTTTTGTTTTAAAAAACATTTTTAACATGACAGACACACCTGTTTTTGCCAGAGAAAGCATTCCGTACTGAGCCGGTGAAGCAACTGGTCTCGTTGGCTTACATTCTCAGTACAAATCTATTAAGCTACTCAGCCAAGGTTGAAATTAAATGTTGAGCTTTCGCAGCTGCTAGTCATGATTAATAATCATCGATTTCCATAATTAAATAATTAATTAAGTGAATGGTAAATTCCTTAAATAAATAATTAATAATTAATGCGAAAGAAGCAAGTGGCTTCTACCAATAAAGAATACATTGATACATTATTTTAGTCCCTGTTAGAAATAGCCCCACTGAGGCTGAGGAATTCTGGGAGTTGAAGTCCACAAGTCTTAAAGTTGCCAAGGTTGAGGACCCCTGCCTTAAATAGTATGAGGCAAGAGCCATATTGGATCAGGGAAGCTCAATATCCTTTCATCCACAAGAAAAATCTACCATAAGTAAATATGTGCAACTAGATATGAAATTAAAAATCAAATCTTAAATCAAGTTCAACAACATAGCTATAAGTTCTATCTCCTCCAATCACTAAATAACAATCTAAATATACAACATTTCAAAATACTAAAGGCTTAGCAGTATTACTTACCATTGCAAGCTGATTTTGGGATTTATAGCTACATATATCAAAAACGCCCCAAAAATCAAAAGGTATGTTCCATAATATATAGCATTTTCAATTAATGCTGTTTTAATCTTCCCAGTAATGGAAAAACCTCCTGATCTAGCATAGGACTGCATAAAGGGTAACAGAATCCTAGGAATAAAAAACAAAATGAATATATTTTTTTCCCTTGGTCAGAAGTAAGTACTTGGCACTTATGCACATACAAATAGAAAAACTGGCAGCTATAATATTTCTGAAACGTCTTCTTCTAAGGTCCAAAGAATAAATCAAAAGGAAGGAAACCGTTTCTTCACAGAACTGATTTCAGAACTACAGGACTGGTGTGTTAAGTAAATCTATCATTGGCAGCAGGTACCGAGTTCATATTTTGTCACCATCTGTGACAAAAAAGTATATCCAACTGATTCAGTGAACAGAGCAGCTACTTTACAGAAAAGCCAAGTTCCTTCCTCAGTTTAGTTTCTCTGATGGCTTAAATAAGATTTTTTCACTTGGCTAGAATAGAGAGAAGAACTGTCTTAAAACCTACATGACCTAATGTAAAGAAGTTTGAGAAATCCTGGTAGGCAAACCTGTCTTTCAATTAAAATGTCCTTCACATTTCACATTAATGATGAACATTCAAGTGATAAGATATGCAAATATATAGACTGTTGTTCTTTTGAATATTTTAGTTTAGGCTGTTTCAAGCATTCCAGAAATTTCCACAATACTTACCATGTTAAAAACTGTGATGTCCAGTATACAACACGCCAAAAAATGGGCATAATTCTATCAGGGATATAACTCCATGGTTTGAAACATTTGGGTTTACTATAAAGACAATGAGAGTTAGCATCAAACATATGCATAATATAGAAATATACAGCACTAATTTTTGATGGGGAAGGAATGTTCTAAGAAAGGCTATATTGCAATGTAAAGCAATAATGAGCCTCTCACATAGCCCATAGGAGTGACTGCGTGCGGCAGAACGCACGCGGGGCACGAAGAGAGGAGCAGAGCGCCGAAATTTAAACAGCTGTCAACGAGCACAACGGAAACAACAGAGCAATTAACTACAGGAGGGCGGGAGGATCTGGTTTATACTTTGACAACATCAGCAGTCGCTAACGAAAGCTAAGTGTTTAATAAAGTTTTTTAGTCTCGGTGATCACTTTTTAAGTATTTTTTATCATATGTATATGTATGTATGTACAGTATGTATACACACACAGTATATACACACACACAGTGTGTGTGTGTGTGTGTATATATATATATATACTCTGTGTATATACATACTGTGTGTGTGTATACACGCACACACACTGTATATACATATATCTACATATACTTACACCATACACGGGGGGCGGACAGGAGACTGAGAGAGCTGAAGAGGAGGCAGTTTCTTAACTTGGAAGAATTGAGGCTGAGGACTGGATTGGACCAAACCAGATATGGTGGATCCTTGGCTAACCTCTGGTGAGGTTCTGTTAACAATGGCAATGTGGAATGCTGGGATTACTATTGCTAAGTAATGAAGTCATGTGATGTTGCACTTTATGACTGCATTGTTAGTGACTAAAACTGCAGTCCCAATTACTATTGTAACTCAAGGACTACATGGATTATAGAATAATAAAATAGAGCTCATTAAGCTATTCAGCATCGTAGAATCATACATGCAAATTAAATTGATTACTCAAAGTAAAAAAACCCTCAGAATATGAACTCATTCAACGTTCAGACCCAAACTGAAATGTTTACCATTCGAGCTACTAATTACAGTATAAATTGGATTATTCAGCCAATAGTAATAACAACATGACTCATAAAAAGCGTCACCAATGATCTGATGCAATATAAACTGGTTTGAATTTTGTGCCCTTTGGCTTAGAACTATGACTGCTTCCCTTTATACTCCCATCTGTCTCATTCATTTTGAATGAGACTGCTGATCTATGCCAGAACTATAAAGTGTCCTACTTTGGAGAACTGACAAAGAGAGACCCAGGAATTAATAACTGAAAATGTAATAAAGTATACTTGCATTAAATACAAGTAATTAACCAAGTAAAAAGGAAATATTCATAGAGATGTCTTTTTGTTTTCACTTTGTTTTTAAACAAATACCACACTTTCTATAGGTAGTCCTCGACTTACAACCAGAATTGAGCCCAAAATTTCTGCTGTTAAGTGAGACAGTTGTTAAGTGAATTTTGCTCCATTTTACAATCTTTCTTGCCTCAGTTGTTAAATGAATCGCTGCAGTTGATAAATTAGTAACCTGGTTGTTAAGTGAATCTGGCTTCCCCATTGACTTTGCTGGTCAGGTCACAAAAGATGATCACATGACCCTGGGGACACAGTAACGGTCATAAATATGAACCAACTGCCAAGCATTTGAATTTTGGTCACATGACCATGGGGATGCTGCAAGGGTCTTAACTATGAAAAATGGTCATGTCACATTTTTTCAGTGTCACAACTTTGAACACTCACTAATGAACTGTTGTAAGTCGAGGATTACCTGTACTATGTTATGTAATAATAATAAAAAACCACATCACAACATCTTTCTGCCAAATTACACCACCTTTAATTATTTTTATTGATATCTCATTGAGGACCTCACATTTTCATGACATTTTTCTCATTTAAGTTAAAAGAGAGGCTCCTCCTCGTCCTGCCAATGTTACAAGATTGTCAAGAGATTTTCAGATCAAAAAAGAATTTAACTTTTATATGCCTTGGTACCTCTGAGTGGGATTAATGTCTTGATGTTGCGCTTCTGATCCACTGTTGGTGGGATAAATGTATGACTCGTTTAGATCACGCTTACACCGATTGTATATAGTCTAGAAAACAAAAAGTCAGCAATTGGACAAAAGTAAAATAAGAGTTATAAAGACACTGAGTTATAAAGACATATTCATCAAACACATCAGCTTCCCAAAATGAAACCCCCCAATTTTGCTATGTTGATGTGTGCCAATCATCCTTTGCTTTTCAGCAACTCATTGACAAATGTATGCAATGAGAGAATGTATCCTTACTGTATGTTTGTTGATTTCAAAAAAAGTGTAATAAAGTGAATAGGTTCAAATTACTGAATAAGCACATTTTACATTAGATATTAATCAGATATCTGATGCGATTTTTTTGAAAATAAATTATGTCCAAATAACAGTAAATCCTTATGTGTTAATCCTATGGAAAAATTATAATCAAATTTTATTAAAATGGGAGAAAATAAATACGAAAATTCTTACCGTAGTGACATCTAAGGGCAGTATAAAGACTATTAGAAAACAAAGATACCAAGCTAATAGTGTTGCAACAATCACAAGTTTGTGCTGCTTTTTGAAGTCACCATATCGCTGTAGTATGATTAATGCCAAAAAGAAGACAGCAACTATCTCAATGCCCAAAGCTGCACCACTCATTATTATCCACTGATTCCAACCAGCATATATTAGTCTGTAAGAGGATTACATCTGTAATAAACAGCAAAACAATGATTTAAATACAATAGAATACGGCTTGTAATAAACATATACTTTTCAGCTGAAAAGGTTAAAAAAATCCATTTAACTTGTCTACCACATTGGACCCTGATCCATACCATCAGACGTCACTGTATTTTAATATAGAACAAAAGCACTGATCTAAAGGCTATTTCAGTTCCTGAGTAATCTCTGTCCTTCTTCTACAAATGGCTATTGGTCCTGCTGCCTGAGATTGATGGGAGTACAGTAACAGTGTACTAAATCTGGAGTTGGGAGGAACCTGTGGCTGCTTTAGAGAACAAGACCCCTTGCTTTTAACTGTTTTTCTTCAGGAGGAGCTATTGTACTTACACAGCTCTGTCATAAGAAAAAAGCAACTTTAAAGAAGAGGGAAGGGAGCATTCAAGTGAGGAAAGGCCACATTGCATGTTTTGCTAATCTATAGGGAATAGCATATTAAGAGTGTCTGGGATTATGCAATGCTTGAGATACTCTTTTTATGCATTTTTTAAATTGTTCTCTGTATAGAATATGTGACTGTCTGCATGTATATGTATTTCTATCCTCATACAAGAGACAGCACTGGAGTTTTTAAAGATAATATAGACAATGCTCCTTATAGAAAAGATGCAATACAAACTGATAAGAAATAACTCACAACTAAAATGTCTAAGGAAATAGTTCCTACTAGATGATCCTGCTTGCTTGTTCTCCAAGATGATCCTGAATGACCCTTTTGCATAATCCATCCGTTCAAAGGTTTTCTGACATGAATGCAGAATGTGACCTTCTTTGTGGTTGTGTCAAGGGTTGGTTATCCTGCCACAGACTTTCCTCCCTCCCTATGATGTCCCACTCAAGAATATTTTTTTCCCTAGAAGATCACAGACCTTTCAGATGACTGAATTTCTGGCCCTGTTTTGTCTCCCTGCTCCTTTGAGCCAGTTTAGATTGTTTTTCTTGGTTTTTTAAAAAATATTGTTTTATTGATTTGTGCTATGACTGTTTTAGATGACATTATGTCAGCCCTTTTGAGTCATATTGTAGCAGAAAGGTAGAATATATTTTAAAGAATAAGTAAGATCTGGAATACCAACTATTAATTTTATGCTTCATTATTTCGTTTGTCAGCTCTTATTAAGTCATTGGAAATGAACTTCAAACCATGATCGCATAAGTAGTACATATTGCTTTTATAACATATTGCTATCGTAAGCAGAGATGAGAAGATTAAAATCTGATAGCGAACTTTTATCCTATACTGTAATTTTTACTACACAGGTACTGAGAAAAAGCTAACCATCAAAAGCTTCCATCAGGATATCTTAATAATTTTAAAGTATTATTAAATCAGTTAAAGTAACTAAGGAAAAAAGCTTAAGCAACTGCTGGTCTAAAAAAAGCATAGTAACATTTCAAAAGTAGTAAGATAAAACCTTAAGCAAACACTATACACCATATCTGTAAACTTGTCTGTCCTACAAGATAACATGTAAAAAATGAAGCTGTAAATTCAAGTTGGCAATTCAAAGAGAGCTAAGTGTGCATTTCACATTCATCTCCCTTTGCACTTGCAAGCTTGCCTTTCAGAAATTGATCTGGTTTCCCTGCTTTGTAATGAACTTTTTATGTTTATGTTTGTTTATGTTTATTTAGATTTGTATAAAAGCAGCACTGCTAATTTTATACAGGAACCAATCACCATTCTAATACAGGCACATTTATCCTTAGAGTGGTACCTTGGTACTCAACTGCTGTGAAATCATCAAATTTGATGTAAAAATTTTATCCCGGTACTCATTGTTTGTTTGGTACTCAATGCACAAGCTAGAACTTGTGTCGGCTGCCTTATGACTCAATATATTATTCCTTAAGGGAAAAAACTGTTTGGTACTCATCATTTTTAGTACTCATCGCACCTCCTGGAATCAATTAACGATGAATACCAAGGCACCACTATATTTTGTCCTTTAACCACAATATATTCTTCATGTGTGAATACATAAACACAAAGAAACACACACACACACACATATTATATATATGACTATCACACACACACCACCTAAGATTCAAAGTGCTGAGTACTGAATTCTAGCATTTCTATTCATCTAACACTGGAGGACAGAAATAAGCAACAATTTGTGAGAAGAGTTTCTATCAACATGCGTGGGTAGGGCTGGCAACAGGTAACGCCAGAATATATACATATCCATTGATAATTATTCACATCCATGCCCTACATTTATTTAGCACACTTCTCTATCCGGTCTAAGCAAGCAAAAAAAAAATAAAAAATAAAAAATGGAGCAGAGAATCCCACAGAACCAGAGTGGGCTGCCCGGTTTTCAAGACTTTAAAGCACCCATCCTGTTAGTAATTATTTTTTTTAAAAAAAAATCCTTTAGAATTAGGAAGATTTCACTCCAATTCTACTACAGTCGCCTCCTGGATATGCTGGTTACTGTCCTTACTTTGAAGAAAATGCCCTTCCCCAACTTGGTGCACCCTGCTTCTGCCCGAATCTCCAAATTCCCGGGTTGCGGGTGATGGGAACCGTAGTCCAATACATAATAGGGCGCCGAATCGGGGAAGGCCGGCCTGATAGAGCCGGAGAGAAGAAAGCTAACCAGTGCGGGAGGACGAAGCTCCCCGGACTTACTCGGCAGAGACGGGGCTGGGCACTCCCCGGTTGCATCATCTCGGGGTCCCCACTCCTCGCTGGGTCACTGCTGGTCCCCGAACCGAGGACTACGGGCTTTCCGTTCAGTAGGAATCCTTCCCGAGGCTGCTCCCAAGGACTCCCGGCTTCCTACACCTCAGGCGGAGGAAGTACGGCTCTCCGCAGGAAGGAACCGAGCCGGCTACCAGCTGAGCCGCAGACACCTCTGACATTTCCGGCTCCGCGCCGTCGTTCTCGCCCGCGGTTCGTCCCTCGCGCGCGAGGAAGCCTGGGAAAACATATCCACGTTGCCGAAACCTACCACAACTACACCACTGCCTTTAAAAGGGGGAAACTACAATACCCAGGAGACATCGCGTTTGGCTACGCGCTTGCGCAGGAGCAGGGTTTGCGGCCCGCCATGGTTACGAGTGGACTACAGTACCCAAGAGGCCTTGCGAAAGCCAAGCTTCCTTTGTTTACCTAACCCAGGGGTAGGCAACCTCGGCTCTTTTATGACTCATGGACTTCAACTCCCAGAATTCCTGAGCCAGCTATGCTGGCTCAGGAATTCTGGGAGTTGAAGTCCATGAGTCATAAAAGAGCCGAGGTTGCCTACCCCTGACCTAACCGATTCAAGGTAGTGAGTAAGTTAGGGACGGGTCTCTGTGGAAGAAATCTAACGATGCTGTGGCAAAGGGTCGACACCGACTCGATGGTGCCTAGTCAATCAATCAGAGAACGTACATTGTGACTCCATTAACCCTTTTGTAATGACTAATCTCTGATTTATGAAGGTTGCAATCTAATACCCATGTGGGATCGTCCTGGTTTACGATTCAGTGGACAAACGTAACGTTGCAATGTTAAGGTTTGATTTAAACCGGCGTTTTTCATACTTGGCGGCATCCTAAAGTTTAAATTGGTTTAAATACTTTACATGAAATGCAGTACTAATTGCTGAATTTTATTTGCAATTAATAGTAAGTGTTTTAGAGATGCTACATTTTATAAAAGTTACAAATTTATTACAAATACGTTTCTCCCAAATCGCACTTTCCCGGAATTGGAAAAGAGCAGAAGGAAACAATTACTCTTAATATCTATGGACGTTTCTTCAGTAATCTTAAGAAGGCGTTGCCGTGGAATACTGTACTGTGTGCATGAGAACAGTTTCCATTGCAAAGTACTACAACTCCCGAGAGCCACTGCGAGGTCTAGGAGAACGTTAGCCCGGGCGGATCGAGCGCGCGGGGTTCTTTTGCTGGATTTCCGGAGCTGCGGCAAATTTAACTAGATCAACAAAGCTAAGCAAGGCAAGGCGCGGGAAAGTAAAAGCCGAGGGATCGGAGATCCCCGTTCTTCATGCATCACACTTTTGAGCATCATGCACAGGTAAAGATAAATGGATGCAGCCGGGTAGGAGGATGCGAAGAAAAGATTAGGAGCGGCGGGATTGGCTTGCGGGTTGTTTGGTGTTTCAGATAAATGTTGCACTCAGCAATCGGGCATGTACTTTTCAGATTATAACTGCATATCTATTTACGGCAGAGGATCCCCCAAGGAATATGCATAATAAATATTTTCATAATAAATGCAAAGAAGTTAGGAAAGTTAGGGTACTGGCACAGTCTCCTTATGAACAGCTGCACAGGTGGATACGTGTACTAGCACATGGATTTGAACAAAATGTGCAGGTGTGCATATGGACTAAATATAGGTCTCTCTTTGTCTTTGAATCCAATTGAAAATATATGTACTAATGGGAAATCATCTCATAGTATTGCAACGGTATTGCTAAACTGCATTTGGAAATGCTATATTTGAATGCAAAAGTACTTTATACCAAAGGTTGTTGCATCTATGTACAATGATGCAACATGCCATTTAGATATTTTCAAGAGTTCCACTGAGTGCAACTTGGACATCAACCTGTCCATTGATTTTCTTGTAAACAGGATAGGAGGGTTTGTAGTTGCCATCCTCTGTATTGTCCTCTACATAATCTTCAACCACAATTGAACACAAAATTTCTGTTGCTAAGCAAGACAAGTGAATTTTGCCCCATTTTGAGACTTTTCCTGTCACCGTTAAGTGAATCACTGCAATTGTTAAATTAGTAATATGATTATTAAGTGAATCTGGCTTCTCCATTCACTTTGCTTATCAGAAGGTTGCAAAGGGTGATCACATGACCCTGGGACACTGCAACTGTCATAAATATGAATGAGTTGCCAAGTGTCTGAATTTTGATCACGTGACCATGGAGATGCTGCAATGGTCGTAAGTGTGAAAAAAGGTCTTAAGTCTTTTTTCAGTCCATTGTAACTTCGAATGGTCACTAAATGAATAGATGTAAGTCAAAGACTATCTCTAGTCTTCTCTTGAACTGGGTGTTTTATTTTTTCATGCCGGGCTTCCATCCACCCAAACAATTTCTGATGATAATTATAATGAGATATCAGTCTCCCAATCCAGTATACCATCCATCCATCCATCCATCCATCCATCCATCCATCCATCCATCCATCCATCCATCCCTATCTATCTATCTATCTATCTATCTATCTATCTATCTATCCATCCATCCATCCATCCATCCATCCATCCATCCATCCATCCATCCATCCATCCTGCATTTACGGGCGTTTGCAACAGTCCACGGTTGTGACTGCAATTTACAACTTTTATTTTTGTCAGAAACTGGCATTTTACTTCCTCTTTCTGGTAAACGATCACCCTTTGCAAACAGTGACTTCACTTGATAATGTTTGCTTAATGATGCTGCTGTTTGCATTATGACCACCGTGTTTGCTTAATGACAGCTGCAAAATAAAATGGGCATGATCATAAGCTGATCTTAACGACCAGAACAACATTTGACTGTAATTTCAAGATTCAGTTATGGTTGTCAATCAAAAACTAGTAGTAATGTGCGTAGTAATGTATGAAGGCATCCCCGTCAAGTAAAGAATAAAGTAAACGTATCTTGAACTTTTAGCTCTCTTCTTCCATAATAATAACGATTCTGAGTCTTAACTACTCCTGTTATTGACATCTGGCTACTTTCTTACTAGGGCAGTGTTTGTTGTACCAATTATGCACTTTTCTGGGAAAACAGCTATTTGCTTTGTAATTCCTAGTACTGGGTCTATTCAAGCAGAACACAGTATCAGCAGGCTAAGTTTCTAGGCTGCTGATCATTTTGGGCATGTCAAACTTGCATGACACACAAGAAATCATTCTTCCTATAGTGATATGCTTATCATTTATTGAAATCTTTGACCAGTCCTGTCAGAATAGAGCAGGGGTAGGCAACCTTGGCTCTTTTATGACTCGTGGACTTCAACTCCCAGAATTCCTGAGCCAGCCATGAAGTTCACAAGTCATAAAAGAGCCAAGGTTGCCTACCCCTGGAATAGAGCAATCCCTTGCCTTAGTGGTTTTCTGGAGGAGAAGCAACTATTTCTGCCTCTCACATCATTTTTCAAAGGTGTAATTTCAGGAAGTAAGTTTGTGACACTTTCTGTTCAGCTTAAGTCTCTGTTCCTGTGGTGGCTGAAGAGCTATTATGGATTGCAAGTAAATGGTAGATGTGGGCCTTTGTATCCTTGCAGGAGACATCTTCAGGAAATTCCAGATTTGGGGAGCAACATCACTACAAGTATCCCATGGAGCTGGCATCCCAACAAAACTTCAGATCTCCTCTCAGACACTCTGGGAGTGTCTGCTCTTAAACTGGACAGTGAGAACACACCTCAGGATCTATTGATGTGTGTGGCTCCACCCACCAAACGGCAGAAAGTGAGGGAAACCAAATGTGTGATTATCCACCAGCCTAGACTGCTTCATGCAACAATAGCAGGTAAAACCTTCTCTTGCCCCCCTCCCTCCCCAAAAGCTATTCAAAATTCTACCTTAGGATAACAATAAAGCTTAAATTGATAGCAGTATTTTAATTTTTTTAAATTATAAAAGCAGGCTGATTTGTTGGATTCACCTATTATAGATTAGTTTTCCTTAATCTTGGTTTGTTGTCAATAAACAGTTGCCTAAATTAACACAACAGACTTGCTAGCAACCATAATTTGCGAATCAGAATGGATGCATTCACTCAACACACTAAATAGATTCAGGGTATGAGCAGGGTGTTTCTTAAACTGGCTGACTACACTTCTTCAAAATTAGATTTTGTATTAGTCACTATTTGCATACAAATATATAGGTTGGGAATATTTAAAAAAGCAAGTTAGTTTAGTAATTTAATACTCTGGCTAACATTTGACTTTTCCATTGTCTGAAAATCATCTTTCACTCTTAGACTAGTTTGCCATCCCACTGTATTTACTTTGAAGTGAGTTACACGGAACTGTGTAAAATTTATTTTTGAAAGCTGTCTTGGATTCTGTTGTATGAGGGTGTGGTTGTAGATTTTTGTTTCAAGTCATGTAGGATCCAAAATAAATAATTGGAAGTCAGTGCTTCAATTTGTTTTATGAACAAATATAGACACCCTAAAATAGATTTTTGAAAGCCTGACCATTAAGAGTACAAAATTCATGGTGTTAAAAACATATACTACTTAAGGATAAGTTACTTAAGAATAAAACTACTTAAGAATCACAATGTGCAAAATAAAAACAAACAAGATTAATCGGCCCAAGAAAACTGAAAAAAGTTTCCCTAGTGCTAAAGTAAAATATTGTATGTTAGGCACCAGACATTCCGCCCATCTGTGGTTGTGAATGGGCTGTTCCTTTTTCACTCTCCTCCTATATCTCATCCAGTCAGGACACCACCAATCTAGTGAGCTTCTTATTATTGCTTTGTGGAATCTGTTATGATGGAAATGAGCATCATTAAAGAAGGTTCAAATTTCTTATCCATCTTTTTTAATAATAGAATGACCTTAACTGACCCACACAATTTCAGACAATAAAGTGCCAGGTGTACTCTGCTGAAAGGAAGAAATACAGTGTTCTTTATGAGTTGGAGAAATCCAGTTGGATTTCCAATGCAAAAGATGCTGGAAAAATTTGCTTATCAGCCAATGGACCAGTTAAAGCAATTCTCAATCTTGACATGTGTGGACTTCAACTCTCAGAATTCCGTTCCAGAATGTGGAAGTCCACACGTCTTAAGGCATAAAGATTGAGAAACATGTTAAAACTTCATAATAATTCTTTCCTCTCATCCCCAAAAGGTGTTTCTTGGGATACTTTGCCAGATGAACTGCTGTTGGGAATCTTTTCCTATCTAAACTTGACTGATTTGCTGAAAGTTTCCCAGGTTTGTCAGAGATGGCATCGCCTTTCGTAAGTGGCTGTCGATTTCTAAATAAAAGTGTACATATAAATATACAAAATCATTTCCCTTGTACTGTTTGCTGAATTGGTTTCCATTGAGCATTGATATGATTTGTTAATTTCAGTAGGAATTCAGTGACTTAGGAGTTTCATTTGTCATATGTGAGGCAAGAAAAACAATAGCATGATACCGGGATGGAATTTTAACTGCATGCTGTACAATTGTTGCAATATTTTCCATCTAGATCTGAGCAGACCTATCACTTTGGCTCTTGCTCTGTTTTTAAATGAAGTTCTGGGCAGGTTTTGCCCAACACACAATATTTATTCACTTTTCATACTGTCAATAAATCTTGACACCGTTGTTTCCCATATATGTATTAATATATGTATGTACAATATGTACAGATAACCCTCAACTTAAGACCACAATTGGGATCAGAATTTCCATTGCTAAGCAAGGTGATTAAGTGAATCATGGCTAATTTTTATGACATTTTTTGACACAGTTGTTAAGGGAATCACGGTCATTAAGTGAATCTGGTTTTCCCCATTGACTTTGCTTGTTGGAAATTGGCTGGGAAGGCCACAAACGATGATCACGTGGCTCTGGGATGCTGCAACCATCGTAAATACATGCTGGTTGCCAAGCACCCCAAAGCTGATTACATGACAGTGGGATGCTGCGATGGTCATAATTGCAAGGACCAGTTGTAAGTCACTCTTTCAGTGCCGTTGTAACTTTGACTGGTCATTAAACAAATGGTTGCAAGTCAACAACTACCTTTATGTATATGTCTCCATCCCCATGGTCACGCGATAAAAGTTCAGACTCTTGGAAACTGACTCATATCTATAACAGTTGCAATATCCTGGGGTCAATGTGATCACTTTTTGTAACCTGACGAGCAAAGTTAGTGGGGAAGCTGGATTCATTTAACAACTGTTACTAACATCTGCAGTAATTCACTTAACTGTAAGAAAGGTCATAAAAGGTAAAATGCCCAGACATATACTCAAGTAATGTCTCAGAAACAGAAATTTGGGGCTCAATTGTGGTCGTAAGTCGAGGATTACCTGTATATAAATACTACACATTGTAATATGCAAAAGCACCATCTAAATAAAATCTCCAAGGCTCTGAAAGGTCTGGATAACATGACAAGGTAGTCCTTCAAATAATAGAGTGCTTTCTCCAACATAAGAAAGCTGACCCTCCTTTTTAGCTTGCCAGATGTGTTTGGAACATAAAGCCTTCTGTTTAGGACCCCACAGTTAATAAAAAATGTACCAGCATTATATAAAAAACCAAGACTTAAAAGGCCTATTTACAAAATACTCAGTATTTAAAACTTAACATTTCAAAAAAACTGATGGAGTGTGCTAGTATTAAATAAAACATTGTAGATAGAGAAATGGAGTAGTTCTTACTCAGGAACAAATGGACTTTTAAATTAAAAAAATGAAGAATGTGTATGCTAATATTCCATAAAGAATATGCTGCAAAAGAGAATACAGTATATTGTAGGTGTAGGTATTATTTGTCAATCTCCTTTTCTACTTTCAAATTTACCTGCTAACTTTCAAGTTCTCTATTCTTGTAAAGAAATAAATTGGACTTCTTTCTTGAAGCCACTTGACAAGTACTAATTCTCCAAAGGAGGAGGAAACATTTCTGAGAAATAAGGGGCCGATCTTACAGTTTCTCAGTTATCCTTCGGTTATTTTCCAAAAGTTTGGTTAACATCCGTTACAGTGCACAAAAGGGAAAACTCATTGCTTATAGAGAATTTTTCCCACAACTCTGCTGTAGCTATAACCAACCTGGAAAACATAAGCATTCTTGTTAATATTTTTTAATGTTTTGAGCTTAATTCTGATCATATGTGCGTAATTTCTAATATTGTATAATAATCTGCCAGTGACAACCTCAGTTATGCTAATATTTTTGCTTCAATTGCTGATAAATTAATTTCTCTTTTTCTTTTATTTTCTTTTTTAAGGCTTGATGAGTCGCTCTGGCAAACTCTTGATCTTGCAGATAAAAATCTTTTGCCAGCAGTGATTGGCCAATTGTTGCCCTTGGGAGTGATTGCCTTCCGCTGTCCAAGGTCCTGTATTGGGACCCCTTTGTTTAAAACAAGCAGGTAAATGCTGCACCGAAATAAGATGATACCCTTTATCTTGACAGTTTCATCTCTGTCTATAGTCTATTTTGCAAAAAGAAAAGCAAGATTTTCAAGTGGACTAGCTGGACTTTGGCACTGGATATCAGTGCAGTGCAATGTGTGAATAGACGATCTTCTTTGGCTGAGAGCAAAAAATTTTCACCCTAGTAGAGTTGTCTACTGAAAAGACAGCTGTCATGATGGGCAAAGTTAGGCACAAAACAAAATAACATTGATGCTACAGAATGGTGCTTTGTTTTGGGCGATGTTGCTTTCTTATATACAGGTAGTCTTTGATTTATGACCAGAATTGAGCCCAGAATTATGATTGTAAGTCATTGCAGTCATACGGTGGGGTATCCATTGACCAGAAATAATTTCCCAACTTTTTTCATGGTGGTCATTAAGAAAAAGCCATGGTTGTTAAGCGAAGACCATGGTCATTAAGTGAAACAATTCGTTTGAATAGAGGTTTTTTTGCTGGAAACTGGAAAAAAATGCCAGAAACTGGTTAAAAAAAAACATTGTTAAAAAATCACATTGTCATGTGATTGTGGAACATAAAGCTGGCTCCCCTGACATGCGATCACATGACTGGGAGATGGCGGAGCAATCATTTATGATAGCTGGGGAGGTTCTTTACAGGCCATAAAGTATCCTTCCCTGACCATTGTAACTTTGAATTGTCATAAAATGATTGGTCATTAAGTAAGGACTTCCTGTAATTAAATATTAAACAATATTTTTAAAAGTCAGGTTTGGGATCACCTTGGTCTCTGAATGGGCTGTTGTCTTCTAGTTGGATGATATGATGTGTTTGGCTTCATTATAGAGCAGTGGTCTTCAAACTTGGTCCTTTTATGACTTGTGGACTTCAACTCCCAGAATTCCTCAGCCAGGCACGCTGGCTCATTTCAGATCACAAACTTTATAACTCATCAAGTTTGCTATGTAGCTTTGAGAAAATGATTGGCTGGGTCCTTCCTTCCTTCCTCCCTCTCTCCCTCCCTCCCTTCCTTTATGGGAAGTAAATATTGTATATGCATGCTATGTTTGATTTTGTGAATATTCAAAACAATGCTTTTAAAGGTTCTGAATTAAGACAGAGAGCATTTAGAAGAGAGTAATGCAAATGGTGCAGGGAGTTTAGGTTGTATCCTATGAGGAACTTGGGAGGTTTAGAATAAAGAAAGTGATGGGAGTCATGATAGTCTTACTGAAGTATATAAAGCTACAGGGAAGATAGTGAGAGCTCTTTTCCATAACCAGAAGTCCAAAAATAAAGAGTGTAAGTTGCACCTTCCTAGAGTTTGTTTCAGTAAAGGCAAAAGAAAAAACTCTTGACAGAAATCTCTGTACAGCAATAAACTATCTTCGTATGTGAACTGTAGATTCTCCCTCTGGAGGGTTTAAGACTCAGAGATGGTTTCACTGGTTTTCTTCTACATTTCAGGACACAGGACTAGTCCTGGAATTACTATTCATTTAATGACCGAAGTTAACAATGGTACTGAAAAAACTTGTGATCAGTTTTCACACTCATTGCAGCATCCCCGCAGCCACGTGATCAAATGTTGGGTGCTTGACAACCAGCATGTATTTACAATGGTTGCAGTGTCCCACAATCCCGAGATTGTCATTTGCAATTCTGAAGGAGTTTCTGAAAAGCAAACTCAATATGGAAGCCAGAGTCACTTAACAAGCAAATGATTCGCTTAACAATTGTGGCAAAAAGGTTGTAAAATAGGGCACAACTCACTTAACAATTGCCTTACTTAGCAATGGAAATTTTGGGCTCAATTGCGCTCGTACATTGAGGACTACCTACACATCATCTTGGTGGTCTCCTTAAACTATACAATTCAACGATTCTATGATTTTGCTAGTGCTGTTTTTTTTTAAAGAATTGTATTCCACTGTTTTCCTTATGCCCTTGTTTGTCTCTTTCTTAGGGCTCTTTGTGTGCAACATCTGGATTTATCAAATTGTACAATAAAGGTTATAGATCTTGAGAGTATCCTTGGCAGATGCCAGAATCTGCAGAATCTCAGCTTAGAAGGTCTCTTACTTTCTTCTGATATAGTTAGGTGAGTGATTAAAAATGTGCTAATTTTTGATGCTGACTTCAGGAAGAGAAAGTTGTAACAAATCCCTGACAAAGTCCTTGCTCTGTTCACAGATCTGGAGTTCATGTGTTAATGGAGCCTCATTGTTTTTATTGCTATGATTGTTTCTCTAGGGGCTATTATCCTGTATAATGCTTTGTGTTTTTAATTGTTTTTAATTATATTTTGGATGTTGTAAGTTGCCCAGAGTTTTGGGAAGTGGACTGGTTATTATGAATAATAATAACAATGTAAGGTGGAGGTATACTAGAGGCAGGCTCAAAGACATTGAAGATTCACACAACCATTGAAGATTCTGTGCCACTGAGCTGTAGATCACAGGAAGTATTAGGTTTACCTTCTCATTGGTTGATTTCCTTCCCCTTTGTATCAGTGATTTAAAAAGTAAGAAATAAAATAGTCCCCAGCTCAGCTCAAGAATCAAAAACTAAGCAATTTTGCATACGGGTAATCCTTGCTTAATGACCACAATTGGGACTGGCAACTCTTATGACCAAGTGATCATTAGATCAGACATCCTGTGACTATGATTTGTGATTTTACTGCCAGTTTCTCCATTGACTCTGCTTGTTGGAAGCTGACTGTGCAGTGTGCAAATAATAATTGCACAACTGGGGGATGTAAATGTCCACCAGTTGCTCCCAAATCTTAATAACATGACTGCAGGAATGTTGTGATGCTCGTATGTGCAAGGTCAGGTCATAAAGTTACTTTTTCAGCACCATTGTTACTTCAGTCACTAAACACAGAAGTCATTAAGCGAGGAGTATCTGTACTCATTTCCTGTGCCAAAAAGGCTTTATGAAATCCTTTCTTCCTTTTCCTTCTCTGTAGAATTGACCTGTCCATTAATCAACTTAACAAAGTTTTTAGTAGTAGATCAATAACTCATTCATCAAAAGCAGTATTTTAAAATTGCTGATTATTTTGAAGGTAAGAATATAAAAAGGCAGTGAATGAAAGACAGTCTTATACCTGACTTTCTGCTTTTTCATTCAGCAAGGGAATGCCTCTTTTAAGATAATGTCTGCCTGCATGAATTATATTACTTTTATTGATGTGAAAATGTACGCAGGTTCAGTCAGTTGAGTAACTGAGCTTCTAATTAAATTGATCTTAGGAATCCTTCATAACTGCACCATGCTTAAAAATTCAGACTAAATCTGGTTTGGTGTTCCCTTGTAATATACAACTTCTTTCTCCCTCGTTTCTTGCTTCACTCAGTTTTTGGATCCCTTTGCTTCGTAACCTTGGTATTGATTTTGAAGCTGTAGAATTTTTAGAATTATTTTTGTGATTTGTATTTTATTTCAGCTCTCTAGATCTTTCCTTCCCCATTTCTTCCATAAAGCAGAGGTCCCCAACCTCTGGGCTGCGGACCGGTACCAGTCTGTGGTCCGTTGGGAACCAGGTCATGCAAGTGGCGGGCAAGCATGCAAAGCTTCATTTGCGCATGCGCAGGAGCAAGGTTGCGTGTGTAAAACCATCCCCTCCTCCCCCTGCTGCTGCTGCTGCCAATCCGTGGAGGTTGGGGACTGCTGATGTAAAGGACATGGATAAAATCTCATTCTTCTTCCCAAGAGCTGTTCTATTTCATTAATTCTGTTAACTGCTTGATTTTGTGAAGAGCATAAACATTAAATAAATATTCAGCAAATTCATAACCAGTTTGGCATATTGGAAATAGTTTGGGTACCTTCAGACTCTCTTGCAGTTCTGCCTCCTTATGATCGAACAGATCAGCTTAGCAGTATTTGAACACTCCATTCTATTCTTTCTCTTTCAGAAGTATAGCTCAAAACCCCAACTTGGTTCGGCTAAACTTATCTGGATGTTCTGGATTCTCTGCAGATACTGTGGAAGTGTTGTTGAAAAGCTGTCCAAGGTAATATGACTTACATGAGAGATTACACTAAATTTAGCACTTGTATTAAACATTCTATATTTGGATTTGTCGGTAGAAACTTTAATAACAATCCAAGAGTTCAGATTAGAGGGACAGGTTGCTGTGGGGTTGACTGGCCATCTAGGCATTCACACGTTGAGTTGTGCATAGGTGCAAGGAATTCATAAATATGATGCATAATGAAAAATACCTTGGAATAAAAAGGAAGGCACAAGTAGCTAGGTGTAGATGATTGTAAGGGAGACCATAGATTGAGTTTCATGTACTGAATGGGATGGTTGTGGAATTTCCTCCAGGTTATTTTTTTCTGCAAACCTGGTGCCTCTTTCCTTTCTGTTCAAAAGATTCCCCAAATCTCAGAATAGATTTCAGGGACAGTAGAAGAACTAAAAGATTTAAAAATCCACCACAGCCAAGTTCTGCTAGTAGAAATGTGTTAGGTAGAACAACAAATTTTATACATTTAAGAACTGGGTTCACATATCTTGTTCATCTGTAATATTTGTTTGAATTTAGTTTAGCACGTTAATTTGAACCCAGTTATTGTAGGCTGCAGCCACAATTTAGTGCAGTTAATGAAGCCAGCATGGTGGTTTAACAGACCTACACTAAAGTATGGCTTAGCACAGTGAGTGAACCAAGGCAAATGTGTTGTGTGAACTATTTTTCTTTTCCAGTTCAGAATCTACTGGCCTTCAGTGCCATGGGGTGTTTTGTTGGTATAAAAAAATTAAAGTGGAACATTACATGTTTGAATTTCAAATTAGAACACTGCTTGTAGGGCGTGTTTTACATTTGTTATTTTTGTACAATTTCTAGATATTTTGATGCTTTCAAAACTCTTATTTAATACACATGTATTAATCAAATTTATGTCGCCGTCCATCTCATGAGAAGTGATTTTGGGTGGCTTAAAATAATTGGTAGGTAATTTTGAGAATGTATTCCTTCTCAATTTATACGTAGGTTAGAAGAATTGAATTTAGGCTGGTGTGACTTCACAACTGAGCATTTGAAGATCATAGTCAGTCATGCTCCTCCAAAGCTATTGCAGTTGAACCTTAGTGGATACAGGCAGAATCTCCTGATGCCAGGTGAGTTTTGTTTTCAAACAGCGGATTCAGGTAACCAGTTCTCTTGTGATAATTGGGGGGGGTATTTTTCATTGCAATTGAACAGAAGTTCAATTACACACCCGTTTTTCTCCTTAAAATCTTACAACCACCTGTTAATTTGTTTTTTTTATACTGTGGTTTCTTGACATGCCTCTCAAAGCCGGATATAGAACTTGAGCAAACAAAATTTGCAGAATTCAAACCTGTGCTGAGACTTGGATACTGCTTTAATCCAGCTTCTACCACATTCAGAATAAATAGTATGGTTTACTCTTGGATTCCCACATATACTGTGCTGATATATTACAACATCCTATGTTTTTGGGAAGAACTTGATGCATATAAAGGCCAGCAACTGCTGATGGCAGCTGTGATTTCTAATTTTTGTGTATATAATAATTTCACTTGAACATAATCGCATTGACAAAAACACCATCAGTCAATTGCAAAAGGCAGCTTTACTTGGAATATTTTACATTCTGTTATTATACCTTTTAACAGCATTAAACAACATCTGCCTATTCTAGGTTCTTAGGAAGGACTCGATAAGAGGACAAAAATTCAAAATCCAGTCTAAATAGCTGGCTGACCAACCCTAATTTATTCTGGCTAGCAGGAGCTGCCTGAATTCTGGTCAAAGTCTATTTTGGATCTTTCTAGAGAGGCCAAGAATACAGACGTCGCCTCGCAACACTGCAGCCATCATAAATATGAGTCAGTTGCCAAGTGTCTGAATTTTGATCATGTGACCAGGGCAGTGCTGTAACAATCATAAGTGTGAAAAACAAACATAGGTCACTTTTCAGTGCCATTGTAACTTTGAACAGTCACTAAACGAACTGTTATAAGTTGAGGACTATCTGTAGATGTTGTGTTTTCTAGTATGAAAAATGTATTAAAATGTATTAAACTAAAATAGTTTAGTTTAAGTCCTAGTAGAAAATGTACTTCTGACCAAGTAATTTATGACATTGTTGTAAAGTCATACATGGACAGTGCCACTGAATAGGTATCAATGATTATATTTCACTTTTCATTTTCAGATGTTAAAACATTACTAGAGAGATGCTCTGGTCTAATACATTTAGATTTAAGGTAAGGACTGCAATTGAATACTAGTTTGCATCTTTGAAAGCTTTGTGCTTTCAATAAAAAACAATATGCTAGATTGAATCAGAATGCATCATATGCCTTGTGTAAGCAATATTGGAGTACATTTAAGTGCCTAAATCTGTATTAAAAGTATAGTTAATTACCCATTGCTCAACTGTAAATAAATCTTGTGAAACTGAAGCATCCTACTATCTACATCAGTGTTTCTCAACCTTGACAATTTTAAGGCATGTGGACTTCAACTCCCAGAATTCCAACAGCCAGCATTGCTGGCTGTGGAATTCTGGGAGTTGAAATCCACATGCCTTAAAATTGTCAAGGTTGAGAAACACTGACATCAAGCATATACTCTGAGAACCATTAGGGAGGGACTGTCTTCACCCTCTTTCTCTCACCCAAAATATCTGAACTGAACTGCCTCTTATACCTCTGGAAGGCCCACCCTCCCTCCCTTCTGGGAATCCAGTCTACTACATTCCATCACAAGTACTTAGTTAAGTGCACATCCAGAATTAATATAAGATTTTAAATCTTACATAAATGAAAAGTAATATTTTCTTAAATACTTTCGTTACAGTGACAGTGTTATGTTGAAGCCTGAATGCTTTGCGTACCTCCACCAACTCACACGCCTTGAGCACTTAGGTTTTAGCCGATGCTATCAAATACCTCCTGCTGCTTTACTGTAAGTAATTTTTGATATCAAATTGCTTGTTTTTGAAAAGCAAAACAGTGCTAAAATTGAGAGCTAATCCCACAAAAGCTATTCTCCAGTTAGGCCTTTGTAGCTGAAAGTTGTACTGCATAGTGTTTCCTTGTGAATATAAACAATTGTGATAATTTATTGTAGTTTTTTAAAAAATGCAGCATGATTATTATAAGCTCTTTCAGCTTTATCCAAGTGGCACTTTTTATGCTTTGTGATGTGTGGAGTTATTTATAAGAAAGCATGTTAAAATAAAACCCCGTTCTTGGAATCAACAAATAAGTTTTTCAAGTTTAAGACTTTGAGAGCAGATTCCAGAGAGCTCTTTAAAAATATTCCACGCTGATTTTTCAACGTGTGTCTCTGTCTGCTTTCTTCCTTTGATCACTTATTGCATTTTAAATCATTTGACTACTATTTATGACTAGGGCCATTAGTGATCTTCCTTTCAAAGGGGGGATTTTAATTTCTTCTGCCATTGTGATTGACTCAGTTTCCACTAGAGGTCTCCTGAATACCATAAAGCAGGGCTTTTCAACCTTTTCACCCATTGTACCACTTTTAGGATATGGCAACATCCGAGTACCACCAGTCACCTAGCAAGGTGTCAAAAACTTAATGACCCCCCCCAACAAAGGAAAAAAGTGATAAAGTACAGGTAGTCCTCGACTTAGTGACTGTTCGAAGTTACAATGGCACTGAAAAAAGTGCCCCCCAAGGCACAGCTGAGCAAGACACCTGCCTGTCCGCCCGGCCGTGCTCTTCCTCCTGTCCGAGGTTTTCATTGTTGTGAGCATTTCTGTTGAGGATTGGCAGCGGGGGTGGGGTGGGGGTGTTTGGTTTTTATTCCCCCCGTCTGCTGGGTGGTTGCAGCAGGTTTTGGTCACTTCATATGACCTTGGGACACTTGACGGTCATAAATATGAATAAGTTGCCAAGCATCTGAATGTAAATCACAAGACCCTGGAGATGCTGCAACATTCCAGCTGATCGGCGCTTCTTCTGGGCTCAGCAGAAGTGCCAGGATCGGCGCCGAGCTACAGCCATAGCCTGGCGTTGATCCTGGCGCTTCCGCTGAGCCCTGACAGCCCTGAAGAAGCGCCGATCCTGACGCTTCCCCTGAGCCCTGACAGCCCTGCAGCTCCAGCCATCTCTCGCTCAGGCTTGTGTGTTGCTGCCACCGGTTCAGCTCATTCCCCTCCCCCACTACCACTTTTCTAGGATTGTCGTGTATCACCTGCCAGGTGCCAATGTACCACAGGTGGTACCCGTACCACTGGTTGAAAAGCCCTGCCATAAAGTATAACTGAAGGAAGTTTTCCTTTTGTTAAGAAATGGCCTAACTGGAGAATGGTGAACAGTGGCTTATCTGTCCGGTGTACTTTTATAGTACTGTATATATTCAGACAGTCCTCAGCTACAACTATTCATTTAGTAACCGTTCAGTTACAATAGCATTGAAAAAAGTGACTTACAACCAGTCCTCACATTTATGACTGTCACAGTATCCCCAGGTCATGTGATGAAAATTTGGTTGCTTAGCATGTATTTATAATAGTTGCAGATTTCTGGGGTCATATGATAACCATTTGTGACCTTCCCAACCAGCTTCCAACAGGCAATCAATGGGGGAAGCTAGATTGACTTAACGACCATGTGATTCATTTAAGAACTGAAGTGATTTGCTTAACAACCATGGCAAAAAAAGGTTGACACAACTCACTTAACAATCACTTTGTTTATCAACAGAAATTCTGGTCCCAATTGTGACTGTAAGTCAAGGACACCTATATCTGTGTAATAAAAATATAATCTGCAATGCTGTTTATATGATGGGGACCCCTAATGGAAATGGAGCTGATCAAGTAGCTAATCTAATTTTTAACAGTTTTATTATATGATGGGTCCTTTAAATTTTTAAATGTTATAAACCGTCCTGTAAACTTATGAGTGAGTTGAATGGCTACATAAATTTGTTTAGTAAATACCTTGCTTATCCCACATCTAAATGGATGTTAGAATGAACACCCTTGCAAACAACTTAGTACTTATAGAATGTACAGAAGTATTAAATTATTACATGGTTTTCAACATGCCCTTGAATTTAGAGAAGAATAGTTAAGTCACTGTTATTCTGAGGTGTGCTGCTAATCATTCAGTACTAAACACATGAAAAATTGCACTGGCTAAATGAAAGGAATTATTGTGTTGTATTTTTCTTTTAGTGAACTTGGTGAAATTGCTACGCTCAAAACGCTGCAGGTTTTTGGAATAGTGACTGCCAATTCCCTACAGCTCTTAAAGGCGACGCTTCCTCATATAAAGTTCAATACCTCCTACTTTACACCTATTGCAAGACCCACCACCGGCTGCAAAAAGAACCAAGAGATCTGGGGGATCCAGTGCAGACTGAACTTGAGAAATCCGGCTGGGGTTTGAAAGAACTTGAAAGACTCTGACTTCTACCAACAGCAACGTTGAGTTCCTCAAGTCTTCACTGTGGAGTTTTTGCATTCCGTTGTAACCTCACAATTTGCAGTTACTGACCGGGTTTTATCAGTTTATGACCAAATGCTATCAAGTATTTTACAATTTGTATTTTTTATGTTTTATGTTCCACTACTTTTACTGAGGCCTGTCCAAGAAATGCTAATCATGCACAAATAGTTGCCATATGCAATATGCACACTCTCCTTGTGGAAATATTTTTTTTTTAAAAAAAGTAGCTCTAGTTAATAAAACTTGTCCAAATGTTCATATTCTCTGTTTTATCCATGCCAGTTATTGTTGTAGGGTATATTTGGGCTGATATACTTAAGATACTGACCTTTATCTCATAATTCCTGGAAACATCATAGTTTAATTCTGTTTAGATCACAGCCCTGAAACGTTTTGTTGTCACATATCTCAATACTAATTGAGTATAATCAACACAGCCGCATGTTGCTAATTGGTATACAATGGCATTTGGGACTGGAATGGCATTTGGGACTGGAATTCCCTTACTAAGTGATGTTATTGTAAAGCATAACGTCATGTGACTGCATTGCTTAGCAATAGCAACCCCTGCACATCATATTGCCTCCGTTAAGCGAGGATTGTGGTTTGTTAAGTGAGCACCTCGTGCAACTTCCTGCCAGCTTCCCACAACAAAGTCAGTGGGCTAGTTGGCAGGAAGTGGTAAGTGCCAGGGGGATCACAAGCAGACTGGCTGGCAGGGTAAGTGGCTGCTGCTGGGTGGGACAGAGGGCCCGGCACAAGCGCAGTTAGCCAGCAAAGCATGGTTCGAGTGCAGAGGGGCTGGGGGAAAGTGCACAGATGGGCATACTTGCTGGACTAACTTCTGAAAATCCCTGCTGGCTTCCCACAAGTAAATTCAATGGGGAAAGTGCAATTTGCAATCACGTTACTGCTAGACACCACAAGTTGGTTGCCAAGTACCTAGATCGCAATCACCTGACAGCAGGACGACTAGGATGGCTGGTCATAACCACCATTTGTTCAACACCATTTTAAGTTTGGACGATGAACAAGTAATTAATGGAGGACTACCTGTACTTCATATAGGAATGCAAACAAAAATAAAGGCAGAATACAAATAAATACATCTTAATAAAGCTTTCCCTTTTTCCTGGTTGCACTGCAACATTCATATAACCTGAATAAATTTGTTTAGATATAGTTTGAAATCCTGCTGTTTTGACCATCTTGACAAAACATTAAAAATAACTATTATAAACAAAACTGTTAAAATGTGTTTTTGAAAGTTTCCATATTTCCCTGCACTCTTGATTTTTTTTGTTGAGAAGGTAGTAGCAAGATAAAGGCATCTAGTTAAAATATAACTAAAGTGCCCTTAAAAGGAAAAAAAAAGAGGGAAATCCAGGGAGCAAAAAATAATTGCAACCTGATTTTTTCATAAAATAGGATATTAATTTTGCTACATGAAAGACTCAAAGGGGAAATATTATTACATTAGTTCTAAATGCACTATAATATCTGAGAAATTACGACATATCCTTTTTCCTACTTCTGTTGTGGCCCTAATAATACAATATTTAAGAAGAAAATTAAGACCTATTATCTGACTCTGTAAACTGCTTACAGAGGGCTGTAAAGCACTGTGAAGTGGCATACAAGGCTAAATGCTATTGCTATAAGGTTTTATAAAGATATGAACATATTTAACATTCTAAAATGTATTTCCTGTTATGGTAAATGTTAGTGACATACAAAACAGTTAAAAAAGCAAGAAAAATACATTTATTAATTTACTAACCACAGCATACATTATTTTAAATAAAACAATTTTGGGAAAAGGCATAGTTATATTGAGTTTAATTTGTGCACATATTTTTGACATAGCAATATTTGCTTTTTAAGAAATTTGGGTTTAAAGGCATGTTCTTAAGATAGAATAATCATTTTAAAGACTCTCTTGTTTTCAGCCTATTTTCATTTCTGTTATAGCCAGAAAATCTGTAGTTTGTCACTCAATTGTTTCTTGGATGCTCATTTTTTTTTAAAAAAAGCACATTTGGCACATTTAATTGCATCATTAGGAAGGTCCAGAATGTCAGCAAGTTGAGGGTCAGGAGAAGGTTTTCTATAGCACACAAGCACCTTTCCTTGGCAAGGCATAATGTGCAAACACAGAAACATTTTTATCCTCTCAAAATGTGACTGAAAACAAAAGGTGACCTTTTCAAAATGTACTGAACAGAATCTGAATGCTGATTGCCTGCAAGCCATTCCCACTGCTGCCTGACTGGCCCGTAGGGGGGACAGATAATATGAAGCCCTGGAGGCACACTTGTGGTATAGTCACTGATGTGATATCAGACAGGTTTGGCATTTAGTGTGGATTTTGTATTCCCCTTAAAAAGTCAATTCTTGACCCAGATGGCATGAGCCAGATGATAAGAACACTAAAGTTTTTTTTAATGTGGCAGGACTCAAAAAGCCCTCTATGATATCCTCTGTTTTTTCTTTAAAAAGAAAATAAAAAATAGCAAGTACAATTCAAATTTTAGATCACATCATTTCAACCACATCATTCTCCTTGCATCTTTTTATTGTCTTTTTATCTAACGGACAACATACTATTCTTAACCCTTCACTGGCATAATTTAAGAAAATGTGACATAAATTTTCAACATGATCCATTTGTGATGAGAACACAGTACCATTCAGATATTTAGTAAGTCCTATCAAGAGTTTGCCATCGGCATCTCCTTAGCACTTAATTCTGGCTTTTTTTCTTTTTTTTAATAAAAGAGACAGCAAGAAAAGTTGCAAAGCAAAGAGTGTCATCTTTACATACTCTTAGCTGCACACAGTCACAAAAGCAATCTGGGAAATGTGCAATTGCAGCCAAGTGTTTCTTTAGAAATGTCTACACACCTCCACATGAAAGCATCTTCATCAGTTTGCCTTCTTGTAAATGACTGGCTAAGGTTGTCAAGGCAGGCATTTTGGGAACAGTCACAATCCAAGGCAGATGTTGGCATGGCCTCAACATTCCAAATGCTTCCACTGATCTAGAAAAGTTCGGAAACCCACCAGAGAGAATCAAGACTTAGACACAGAGAGTTCAGCATGCTGGGGAAGAAGAAAAACATATTCATGTTAAAGCTGCCCATACTCACAAATTAACAATGTCAACTTTAGAATTTGAAGATCACAAAACAAACAGTGAGTACAATGAACCCATTTTACAACTTCCTTAACTTTAAACTAATAATTACAGAGCGTATCCATCCTGGTTTCATCTCACTCATGTTTTAAAAATATTTCCTTGAAACAAAGTCCATTCATTTCAGCTTCCCAATAGCTAACATCACAGACATGTAAACAGATCTCACACTTTCACTGAAAGACTTAAGAGGCTTTCCATGATAAAAGCCTGACATGTATATTTCAGTGTTCTTTTTTCCATTGTTCCTTTGTCTTCTAAAGGGCTTGTGATCAATTGCAAAACTGATTTTCCGTTTTCTTGACTCTTCACGTTAAGCCCTGAAGATATAATTTACAATACTTTGTAATTAGAAAAACAATTCATCATTTAGTTCTCTCAGACTGCAGGTTAATTATCATTATTTCAAGTATAAGCAGCTAATGCAGGGGTCTTCAAACTTGGCCCTTTTATGACTTGTGGACTTCAACTCCCAGAATTCCTCAGCCAGCATGCCTAGCTGTGGAATTCTGGGAGTTGAAGTCCACAAGTCATAAAAGGGCCAAGTTTGAAGACCCCTGAGCTAATGCATTCTGTGATATTTTCAAAATGTCATTAAAACCAGCAAGAATGATTCTTTTTAGTGGCAGCCAATCTGCAAAATATCCTGCTTTAACTAATGTAAACTAATATACTGCTGAATATTATCTTTGCAAAGACTTCTGCATACAGTAGCTACCTGAAATTAACGAAGGAGAAGAGGTTGGCAGTGGTCACACTTCTGTAACCTGTCAAGTAAAATGTGAGGAGGGGAATTCAATTCTGTAAGATAAACAGTTTCTACAGATAGAACTAGGAAAGGGTCCAATAAATCTCTCCATTCTGCACCTCCCAGGCACAAAGTTCTTCAGAACTAGGGGAAACTTCTAGAAATGATTTGGGAGGAATGCAAAGGAGAAGATTCTATCCCTGAGTGGAAAAACACTGTTGGACTTTCTTGTATAATATTGGGCTTCATACACGTACTGTGAACAAAATGCTCCCGAATCTTGAAACTATTCATGCATATGCTTTACAGACTGCGAAAACAAGACGTTTTCAAAATGCATGAATATTTCTGCACTGGATAGGTAAAGGTTATTATACTCCTAACACAAATGCAGAGTTAAAGTTTTAAAGGAATGATATTGTTGTTGTTGTTTTGCAATCTTAGGAACCTATTTAATGGAGCACCTGTCCTTGGGAGTAGAACAAACACTCAGATGCATCCTTATTTCCGCTTGTGGTAGGTCTATCCAAAGCTCCAGCAGGCCTTGGGGCAGGGTTTCTCAGGAACACAAGAGGAGCCACATGCTTTGAGTCTGTTCTAGAGCCCAATTAAACAAAGCTCTGGATTTTTCAGTATGCTTAAGTTAATTCCACTTAAGTTTACATGCTTGGTGCTCATATGGGATGGGAGAATATTTGGAATTCAGTAGCCAGTTCGATATGATATGAGAAATGCAATGGTAAATAGAAACATGGTTTATAGCAGAAGTATGAATATTAGACTATAATAGAAGACAGTAATGAATTCTACTTCAAACATGCGGAATTTAAAAAATTAAAGTTCTTTCTGAATACAAAAGTATTATTAAAACTTCTTGGCTATCACACTGAAGTATGACCAAACATCTTTAGATTAACTTTGATATTATTTGCTTTAAAAACTGAGGGAGTTCCAAGATATTTTGCTGAATCGGTAGTATACTACTTCCATTGAAGTTTACAGTTTAATATTAATATCAACTTATTTGACTCCACCTTCATTTATGTGGAATCAAGCTTTTAAGGGCTAATAACTTTGTTGGTCTGAGGTATAAACCAATTACATTTCACATTACAAGATGCAATAAATGGCAAAACACTGATTTTTCCAGGAGTTTCTCATTCAGAAGGGATAAAAAGTCATTTCAATCTTTGTTTCCCAAATATCTGTAAAGAGCTATTTTCACATTTGAATTGATGTAGCTCATTTATTTGTGAAGACTTTGGAATACTCTCAATGATGTCTTCAGTCTTCTAGCAAAACAGTACGCAGTGCATCTTCTGTATTGATTAATATTGATGCTATTGCTCCATCATTAAATTCAAATGAAGTTCCTCCATCTACTACCATACAGGCATCCCAACAACGAGAGCGAATGCAAACTCTGAAAATACATTAAAGAAAAATATTTCTGACATCTGATCAAGTGAATAGTTTCAAATGCATATAATAGAGATTAGAAGCAACGCATATTTGATAGAAGTTAAGATGGAATAATACGGTCATTTAATCTGGGGGATGGTATGATGTTGCTAAACTACAGATAGTCCTCGACTTACAACAGTTAATTTACTGACCATTTGAAGTTACAACATCACTGAAAAAAAGTGACTTGGGACCATTTTTCACACTTACAATGGTTGCAACATCCCCATGGTCACATGATCAAAATTCAGAGGCTTGACAACTGACTAGTATTTATGATGGCTGCAGTGTCCCAGGGTCATGTGATCACTGTGTGCAAGCTTTTCACAAGCAAAGTCAATGGGGAAGCCAGATTCACTTAACTGTGTTACTAATTTAACAATTGCAATGATTCACTTAATAACTGTGGCAAAAAAAGGTTGTAAAATGGAGGAAAAAATTACTTAAATCACTTAGCAACAGAAATGTTAGGCTCATAATGGAAAGTCTTCTAGTGAACATCTGGTTTTGTTACAGATAGGAATGCCTAAGAAAAGATTCAGGTTGTGAGACATTCTTGAGGAGGGAGGATTTCAAAATTCTGTAGCATTACAAAAACAAGCAAGCCTCAAGAAAAATGAGGACCTTATTCAATTATAAAAGAAACTTTTTTCAGAGTGCCCTTTCATCCATTCTGCTGAAATAACACATTTAATTACGGGTTTTTTCCCCAAACTATGGTAGGATAAAATATACATCATTTTCAGTGGGCATCTTCATGAAACATTAATTACAAATGGAATCTTATATTATTGCAGAGGCAGCTTTTGGGGGGAAAAGTATGAAACATACTTTTTCCTGTAAATTGAAAAGAAACAATTAACCAAGATTATAATACTATTTTTTACAAAACCTATCATCATTTTAGAGGACATACTTTTTCAAAAACTGTAATTGCTATTAGTTTTGCTTCCATTGGAATAACCTTTGATGCATTTTTCTTTTGTTTGCTCTCATTTAAGTCAATTATATTTAGCTTTTTGACAAAAAAATGCCTGCAAATTTCCTACATCCCTTATATTATATAAAGTGATAGAATTTGCTGAATGCATTTTGTATTCAGTTCCAAAAGGGGCATCAATGGGCACAAGAGCACCTGTCTGTAAGCTTTTTAAAGCAGCTAAGTCTTTTCTATGGTTTGTGTAGCTACCTCCTGCAGCTGCCACATGATCCAATAAAAGATGCATCTGCTTTATTTTAAAAAGTTGCAAACAGGTACTACATTTACACTCATGTAAACTCAAAAATTCTTTTGGTATTGGTCAAAACTACTACCCAACTTTACTGTTTTAACTAATAGTTAATAAAGACAATCAGCTTTGGATTTCCAAATTAAAATTCATATTCCTACATTGTATTCTGTAACCTAGAGATCAACTGAAAACAATTACCTTCCAGATCTAAATCTAAAATAGTTGCTGCTCAAATTATGGTTAAACACTTACTATTAATACTTACTTTGAAGCAAAGCCTCGTTGCCGACTACTTGAAAAAACACGGTTTGAAATGGGTTCTCGTATACTAAAAAACAACCTGGGTTCCTCTGGACTATAGAGCAGTGATTCATTATATCCATTTGTTACTGAAAAAGCAGAAGTCAATTAGTCAGGTTCTTTAAGTAGCACACTAAGAGTTAGTGCCCAAATCATCTTTTTTTATATAGTTAACCTTTCTGGTTTTATGTAACACAGAAAAACTGTGAAAAGCTTGTGGAAATTAACTTGCTTTAAATCTGTTATTTTGTAAGATACTAAATGTTATGTTAGCTTGTCCCCTCAGAGATTTTGGAAATGTGATATATTTGAAGAAGCGCTTGAACTACATTCAATTTATTTGATTTCTATTTACAGATGTAAAAAGGAATCCCTGCAGATTTTATTCCGCTAATCGTAGCTGACTATAAGGGGCGGTGCTCATCTCCATTTCAAGGCCATTGAGCCAGGGCTGTCCGAAGACATTTCCGTGGTCATGTGGTCAGCATCGATCATGGGGCGCTGTTACTTTCCCACTGTAGTATACCAACTGTTAGGCTGGCAGGAGCTGGGGGGAAAACGGAAGCTCAGCCCATTGCATCTTGAATCTGAGCTGCTGGCTGCCATCTTGAAGCCCAGCACCACCTCCCATTTTTACTTACAGATGTAAAAACCTTTAAATTAATGCATTATATTAATGCAGGTAAGTTAAATGCATAAAATAATGTGGCGTCTGTAAATTCTGCAACTGTGAAATAATGAGCAAAATTGAAGAACAAAACGAATTGGTAAATCACAATGATTAAACATGCTAAAAGTAGATCTCACCTTTCTGTATTAGTTCCTTGTTCAATGGAAGCTTTAAATTCTCATAACTTTTAGCTATTAAATGAAAAGAAAATTGTTTGTTATAGAAAATTATATTTTGCATTTGCTAGATAAGATGTGGCAAAGAACAATACTCAGTTACTCTTACAAAAATAAGAAACAAAATTCTAAAAGATACTTCTATTTCTGACCAGTATCTGACCAAACAATAAGGGAAAAAAATACAGTATATACTGCCATTTTTACAGGATAATCTCATCTAAATCAAAAGTAAATATATATGTCTGTTACATATAGGAAAATGGGGAAACAATAGGTTCCCCATCCCTGATAAATTTAAAGGCAGTTTCCCAAAATTCATCCTTTGTTCTGATTCAAGATTATTTGTTAAGCAAAAAAAATCTGGTTTGTTTAACAAAAAATATAATAAAATACAGACTTTATTTTCTAAAGTCAAGTACAGTTCTTTAAAAGCTTTTCAATTCTTATAAGTGTTCTTCTTCAACTTATTTTCCGTTACAGAAATTAGACTCCTATAAGCACAGTTTTAAAAGGGATGTAACTTTTATATCATTTTAGTAGCATTTCAAAGTGGTGTTATCGATGTATAAGTGATAAATATTTAGTCTCTGAAGAAAAACAATGTACTTTTAGACTATATCAAGTTCAGATAAAATTAGATAATACTCTGAACATTTCTTTTCATTGTTTTCAATGATGATCATGGTATTAGGAACTCACCAATCTTAAGAATTTCTTCCACAGCCTGATTTGCTATTTTGTTGATATTAAAAGACCTAAAAGAGAATTTAAAAAAAATAGTACCTAGATCAACTCTAGCTGGGAAGCTTTTCTCCCTATCTCCAGCATTTTTATTACTTGTAATAAAACTTACCAAGCTTTTGATCCAGTTCCAGTGCATATATTGAGACCTGAGCTCTTTTGTTTCTCCCATGGACCATCATCAACTGATATTTCATAATAAGAAGCCCTATGAAGGGAGAATTTAAAACTGGGTTTGCAGGACTTATAGTTCCCCCTGAATAAGACAGAACACAGCCCGAAATCAGGCATGTACCAGTCTAAAAAGGCTAATTTCAAACATGGCTGAAAATTTTACTACTGAATTTGTATGCAGCAGTTTTAAAAAGCAGATTTTAAAAAATAAAGATATATTTTTGATGGATAGGGGTTTTTAGATCAGTTTTCAAAACTACAGCATGTTGTTAGTACAAGAGCAAGCCATTTTGAAAGCCTTTTAGAATTTTCTAGTAATTTTGTTTGCAATTAGCAAGAAATCTACTAGTATTGAACCCAACAGAAACACATAGTAGTTTCCCCTCTACATACTTATCCCTATTGTCATTAAAATTCAAAATGAAATTCTGAATTCAGGCAGCAAGTGAGAAAAATCCCCTTGTCCTTCCAATCTGTACAAAACATGTCCTCTTTCAGATCATATTGCTAGCAGAAAAATGCATCTACAGAACAAATTTAACTTGTCAAAACCATTTTCCACTCAGTTTTATCAACTACAACTATTTAGTTTATGATTTCATGTTTCCTACTATTACATAATATGTTCCAATTCCCTGATCCATGATCTGACATATCTTTGGATCTTCTGATCTACTATTCCACCAAGCACTTCATTCATAGTTCCGTTCCACTTTTAGAATTAAATCATTTTCACAACATTGTTTCCTTACATATTTGTGCAGCTGCTCCATGTGTATACAATACGCTTCTAGGAGGAGCCACATCAAATCCTATGTACTTTCAAAGCAGCCATGCAAGCTTTCCAAAACATGTGGTTGCTTTGGAACTTAACTGAGGTATACTTCACTAATACTTAATATAGTTTGAAAAGTGCAACTTTTGAATGTTTTGCACAGCATTAAAATACACTACAGTAAGATAAAAAGGGTTTTTGTAAATCCTTAAAACAAGATTACTCTTATTTATTTTTATTTAAGTATGAAGTTCTATTGGACAATGCCAGAAAAGGCATAGCTAATATAGCCCAGTGGAACGGTGATAAAGAAAATAAAAAATCCAATACCAACACATAACACGCATGGTGCAAATTAAGACGCACTAAAGACCAGCTAATGATTTTTCTTTCAACAACTCACAATAAAACAAACATGTAAGACTTCTTGAAAAATATAGCACTGTAACTGCTTTCTCACAGGCTTCAGAAGCAAAATATTATCATTTGGATTCCGTAATCAAGTATGAATGCAATTCCATAGATTAATCAGTAAGAAAGCAAAATAATATAAAGATTGATTGTAGAGATTATGAATCAAAGTAGTTTGGAAATGTTTTAATATAAATAAAAGTATTATGTTTACAGGCTATGCCAAACAGTAATGCTTGCAAGTAGATGTTTAGCATACCTGGATGAGAGAGACTCTCCAATAAAGACTTCATTTAATGATCTTACAGGCAAGAGGTGTGGTTCAGAAATCTGAGATCCTGCAATCACGGGCAAATTACATGGGTGAAATATAGGCCAAGCAGATGTTTCTAAAAACACACTCAAACAAGAAAATGTCTCTGAACTAAAATTAAGATGATCCTTATTTTCAGACTTGATATGAAAACATTCATTTTATACTAACCTGGCTGCATCTATTCATAGGAGCTCTGCACTTAATAGAAGCATCTGATTTTTATTCTGAATATATTTTCCTACTCTGTTGAGATGGTAAATTAAGAGCTATGAAAATGATGATTTAAGTTTGAGTACAATTAATCATTGTACAATTAATCATCAGAATTGAATACACTTTTGGAGAAAAAACAGTACTCACTTTGATCCTGAAATCTTCCGTTAACATGGGCCCTACTATGCTGTTCTTGACTCAGTTGCTGTTCATGTAAATCTACAGGGACTGGGTTAACACCAGTTCCTTCAAGGTACAACCGGATTCGTTGCCTCCACTGCCATCTTTAAAGATGAAGAACAGAAAATTTAAAGCAACTGAAATAGATGACATTTTTCCCCATGAATCATCACTACAACTGACCCATATAGTATTCAGAACATTATTAACTATTTCATATAAACATTACTTAATTCACAAAGAAATTTAGTTGATGGGAATGAAATTCATATTCTTATTCACGGTCTAAATTATTAATTTCTGAAAGTTCTAGGGCAATTTAACTTCAAGTATCCTAAAGGCAAGATGTTCTTTTTCTGGTTTTCTGATGTTGGAAGAGATGAATTTTCAGAACAGTACAAGATGATTTAGTGTGAAATCAAACAATCTAAATATTATACCATCTATTTTAAGTAAAAGAAAAATGCAATTATTGCTTTAATACTCCTCAAAATATAGTTAATGATTGTATTCCTATTACAATCAAACTATGACTTGCTGAATTCGTTATTTTTGCCAGATCTGTTGTCACATACGTATACAATATTTAGAAGATAATCTGTAGGCATGTTACCAAAATATTTAATTATTTTTAAAAATACTGGTTAGCCTCTCTAACAAATATTAAGCAGAGTGATAGTATACCAGCTACCGAAGAATAGCTGGTAGATTTGATAATTATTGCACACAATGATCAAGAATTTATTACCTTATCAACAGAATTAAATTTCTGGTTAAACTATGGTTTATGATCAGCCTGACCAATATATACATATCTTTTTTTAAAAAAAGCTATTCTGATTATTCTATTTTCTTCTAACATTTATAGAGTCTTCTCTCATGATACTTTTAAAATTAAGGAACTCAGTGGAAAAAAAAGTATTTTCTATCCAATTCCCCTTTTTAGAACCTAAGTAATTTGCACTCCATGTAGGAAAATGTGATGGGTGCTGCCATGTGAAATAGGGAAGGGAAGGAAGTATTCACCGTTATTTTCAAGTTTATTCATAATTAAAACCTGTCTTTAACATAACGATATGAATTGTTTCTACTGAAGATTCCAACCAAACCCATTCCTCCCACCATTTTTCCTGTTCTGACAGGCTTTCAGCATGTTGTGTCCACTGAGCACATTTAGCTTCTTCTGGCTGTTGTAAGAAGAGGTATGTGTATTCCATTAGATCTTTGTCCATTTTATTCTGTATTTCTGCAACCTTGTCATGGCTTTGTTAGACAGATTAGCACCCTTTTATCTCTGTGTTTTTAATGCTGGTACTGTTACCACTCTCTGTTTAAAAAATAGTGAGTTTCATCATTAATTAGTAAGCTTAATTACATTGTTGGCTCACACTATTGTTCTTTTCTTTTGTGAGGTATAATACAGTGATTTCTCCCAAGTTATATTAATTATCATATCATAATTCCTGTCCATTTCTTGACAATATTTTGAATTCATTTAAAACTGACTTCAAAATAAGTACATAAGTGCACATTAAGCATTGTTTTGCATTCAATGATTCCTATACTTCTACATGGGAAAAAATAATCATTAGGTTTTATCCCCAATACATATCAATGATACTTAGATAATATTTGTCTAAAACCTAAAATTATTTTTAAAGACAAAGGGGTTTACGTTAATATTACCTGAATTCACCACTATAAAGTTTTTGCAAAGCATCTGGAAATGAGTGCGTATATCGTACAGGTAAACACAAATGGCCCTCAGATCTGTATATAAAATAACAATGGAAAAATAAGACATTGCATTAGAGAACTCAGTACATTTTTCAAGCAAAAATTTATTCCCTCTCACCCATTCTAAACAAGAAATGTGTAATATAATAACGGATTATATTACTCTAACTAACTGAATTCTCATGCATTTTAATTGGCAAATATGAGGGACCGACCAATTTATCAACTATTTCACACAGACATGTAGAATACACTAAAGCCTTTTATTTCATAACAATTCTTGTTCATGACTTAAATTTAAATATTTAAATTTAAGCTGTGGACAAAAGCAACAACTGTGGAAAAAAAAAACATACTCATCACACTATTCCCTTCTGGGATAGGCAGTGTTAGCAATGCACAGAATGGGAATAAGAAACAGCAAGCGATAGAAATCAAAGGCATGAGACATTTCTAAAAAAAAACAGCAAAATACAGCAATACCACTTAATTCACTATTTCTTTTCATAATGTTTCACCTCTCAGTACTAAAGATGTTGCAGAATCCAGAATGAACAGATGCACACTGAATACAAAAGTGAATGACAAGAAAGAAGTACATAGAATGCAAGGGGTGCAAAGTAAAGCATGTTTGAATTCAGGCACCAACTGTATGTCACAAAGTGTTCTGGAGTCAGCATCTTATTTTCCTGCAATTGCATGGCTACTTCCCTCTCCTGTTCTACCCCACTTCTTAAGTATTCC
The DNA here is from genome assembly GCF_001527695.2 of Protobothrops mucrosquamatus. NCBI lineage: Eukaryota > Metazoa > Chordata > Lepidosauria > Squamata > Viperidae > Protobothrops > Protobothrops mucrosquamatus. The sequence goes on from NW_015389582.1 coordinate 102,104, forward strand.
ATTCTGACTGTATTCAACTTTCTTTGACATTTCTCTAGACATACCCAACCCCCCTGTTCCATATAGCAAAGTGGATAGAAACATGCTCTTATACAGAAGCAGTTTTGCTTTATTTGACAAATATTCATTCCTTACAAAAAGCCACATTTTTATAACATCAGCAATTTAGGAAAATAGATGTACAACATCTTCAGTGGAATAAGGGAGATGAATACTGCTTGCTCTCTGAGTATATTTTTACTCAGAGCATCCCTTCCTAATTTTTGCTGCAAACATTTGCTTATATGCTATATGTTACCCCTTACAGACGCTCGCCATTGCACCAATTTTTTCAATATTACCTATTAATACTTTTCCATGCACTTCAGTGGCACCTTGTGACATAATTCTTTTCATTTTATTTCATCGTCTTTCCTCACATCCACTTTTCAATCATTGTTTGGAGATTAATTTATCTTCTAATACTTATTCATACAGGATTTTCTCTTCCTGCAATAGTTGTTCTTCCCCTCTCATTTCTTTTACTTCTTTTCCTCTTCCTCCATGTCCACTTTTTCCCAAGATTCACTCTTGACACTACCAAAGTGAATCAAAGCACCTCATCACCCAAGCATCCTTCACCAATCCTCTTAATTTTTCATCATAAATAACCAACAATTTTACATGTGAATTGATTTATCATGCTTACATATGAAAGGACTTATGCTCAGACCACTTACATCATGTTTCTCTGCATGTATTTGTCAATTGCACAAAATCAGATCAACTTCACTCAGATCTATTACATCACCCCTCTTTTTTTCTTTTAGTTTCATAAATATGTAAAATATGTTTAGGTTCGTTTTTATTCCAACCAAAGTCAACTAAACAAACTCTTTACAAGCAGAGTAAAAAGAAAAAAAATGCATGTCTTTTGCTTCGCCTGCATATGCCATGGTTATCACCATACCGGTCCAAAGATATTGGTCTCCAATATCCATCATGGCTTTGATCTATCAAGGCTTTCATGTAATACTTTTAATAATATAGAGAACCTGAGACTAAATTATCACCTTAATTATATCTATGTCATATGCAGCATTCCTTGCTCATAGTAACAATACTAGTAAATGTTGACACATTTTGGACAGAACATTATAAGGAACTAAAACCCACTTTTGCCTGCAATATTCTCATGTTGTTTTATGCAAATTAACATAGAGGCTATTTTACAAACTACCTACTGATCTTCACCTCCCATCAACTCACAATACGGTTTTTTAAAATAGAATAATATTACTGTTTTCAGATTAGGTGTTGCTGAATTAAGAGAGCCAGTTTGGTGTAGAGAGAGACCATGAGTCCTGCTTTACACAGAAAGCCAGCTATGTGACTTTGGGCCAGTCTCTCTCTCAGTCCTAGGAAGAAGGTCATGGCAAACCATTTGTCAAGAAAAGAATTAAGACTGATTTGAAGGCAACCCTCCCAACTCCACAAATTATAGCTTTAGAGACAAAGAGTAGTACAAGTATTTAAAAGCAAAGACTTTATAGTCTAATGTAGCAACATACAAGAGACAGATTCATTTTGCTTAAAATGAAATGCCATTTTAATATATAATCAATGAGTGACAGTACATTGGATAGCATTAGGTGTACAGCCAGGTGGAAAGTACCACTACTTCAAGATAATCAAATGCTATTATCAAGTAACACTCATTTACTCTTAGAACAATAAGAGGTAAAAGTGAAATTCACCACCATACATTGACTCCAATTATCCCTGTGAACTCTGCAGTGAGGATTTGACTATTACAATGAAAAAACTACAAAAGTTATAGCATTAAAAGAAGAAAATTTTAAAAAGGCAATAGGGATGATTTTAATCAGAAGACTGCCAAAAGATGACAATGCAATATTTACATTACAATGGACTCGGGATATATAATTCATGAGCTAAAAATGCCAATGAATGCATTTCTAATTAGAATTATATTAGCAATCAGACTAAAATTTCTTTTGATGCCAATGAATACCAATGTAGTATTAGAATTAGCGTTGGATTTGGATCAGGAAAACCAATATTCTAGCTCATACTTCACCATGGAGTTTATTAGCTATTTGGGGCCCTGTTACTATCTCTCACCTCAACCTATCTTACATACTAATTGTGAAAAAAAAATGAGAAAAGCAGGATGTAACTCTAGTAGGTAAATAAAATACATTGATCCTGGAAATTGTAGAACTTAATTTAGAACATCTGATTTATTTAGGCATATAAACTCAGTTTGGTCTAGCAGTTAAGGCAATAGGATTAGGATTAGAGTTAGTTAGGGTTAGTGGTCTAGTAGTTAAGGTACCAAACTAGAAAGCGGAAGACCATGAGTTCTAGTCCCGCCTTAGCCATTAAAGCCAGTTGGGTGACCTTGGGCAAATCACTCTCTCTCAGCCCAATTCGTCTTACATGGTTATTATTGTGGGGAAAATAGGAGCAAGAAGGAGTATTGAGTTATTTGTAACCTTGAGTTATTTGTAAAAATAATAAAGGTGCAATACAAATAAATAAATATTTGACATCAAAGATTTTAGAACAGTTACATTTATGAACCTATAGTTAATACTTTGTACACCTGCAGAATAATTTTGTTTTGTTTTTTTCCAGATTAGCATAATACTGCTACTGAATTAAACTTTGACCATTTATGTTTCTGAGGATATTTTCATGCAGGTAAAAGGTAAAAAAATGTGGGGAAAAGGTTGAATATAAAATAATGCACCATAAGTATCTATGGGGCTCAAATTGCTATAGTGTGTCATTTATTTATTTGGCTACCCAATCTCATCACAAGATGCCAGCAAATCTTAGGCTCACCTGTCTGGATCTGTATTTATTCCAATAACAGGTTTTAATTGATCCAGGACCTTGCTGGCCGCCAGAAGCATTGTTCCATCACCTAGGAAAAATATATAGTTTGGTATCAGAGCAGGTTTATATAAAAAAAAAAATTAACATTCCAAAATGGAGTATTGGACAAACATCTTAAGGGGAAAAAAGAGATTGATATGTATTGATATGTGCCTCAACGTATTTGAGGGCTGTTAACACATCTTCGAGGGCAGTCACAAAGAGCAGTGGTACAGGCTCTCCTGGAGAGGATAATTCTTGATTCAGGATTCAGACTCAGTTAAATTGATAATTAATCTTCATTTGGTAAAATATTCTGATGGATGACTGTTAGATTCTCCTGGATAGGGAAGTATGTATCTCATGGTCCTATCAGAGCTCTCAGCAATGTTCCACAGCATAGTATCTTTCTGACTACCTACAAGGTTTGGAAGTCAGAGAGATTATTTGGCAATGGCAATAGTAAGAACAATAATCCATTATGACTTCCTTAATATAGTAATTTTTTGTATCAATGGCTGTTTGGGGTAAGGTATTCTTGCAAAATAATAAATTCACCCATAAAATAATACAAATAGAGGATTAAAATCATACCCAAAAAGTACAAATACAATATCTAGCAAATTTAAATATTCAATCGGAGCATAACCTCTCTTTCTGTACTTAATGGAATAACTAGGTCTTTTCTGAAATTCAGAAGGTAAGGATTAAACCAAACGTCTGTTGGGAAGGATTTTTGGAATATTGGAGAGGTTACTGAAAATGCCTTCTTTCAAAAGCTCATCAGATGGCATATTTGTACAGCTGGGACCTAGAAGGAAGTTGACCCTTTTGACTTCTTCGCATGGGCAGATAAATTCAACATGCTCGGATAACCTGGTTCAGAATCACACAGTGACAACCAGCACCCTGGCAACTGGAACCAATTTCCATTGCTAAGCAATGTGGTCGTAAAGTACAGCTGCAGTCCAGTTGCCATGATTAACTGAATCCCCCAGTCATTAAGCAAAGCAACTTCCTGCGGACTTCCCCACAACCAAAAGTAAGTGGAAAAGTCAATGCAAGGCCCAGGCTTGCAGGCAGGTAAGTAGCTGCTGCTAGATTGGAGAGTACACAAAGCTGTGATAGAGGCACAGTGCAGGCCAGGTGTGCCAAAGGTGCAATAAGGATGAGGGAGAATATCCCAGGGTTATGGCATGAGTCAGGAATATGTGTGAGAGGCCTGACAAGGTCAGGGAGAGTGCATGAGGATGTGGCATGAATTGAGAAGTGTGCACAAGGGTGGATGGGAGGCACATGTTAAAGAGGGTGTGCAAATGACTGGTGCAAGCTGGGAGGGCTAAGAGACAGTGTGAAGATGGGGAGACTTATCCCAGAGAGAAGAGCAAAAAGTTCAGGGTAATCACACACTAGAACCTCTCAGGATATATCAGTAGGTAAGAAAGTTATAGCTTTAGTTTGGCAATATTCTGTCAATCAGGTATAAGAAAACTTGATTGGACTTGATTGGAACTTGCAGTTTCATCAGGGCCTGGCAATTCACCAATGTTTTAGCTTAGACTTACTTGCAGAGTGGCAAATCTGGCTTTCTGCAAAAATATTTACTCAAGTTTCCAATAACTCAAAATACATTTCCCCACTCACAAGTTAATACCTCCTGCTGCTATAACAGCATCTGCCCACCGGACAGACTCTTCATCATAGTCTCTCCGTTTTACAAGCCGAACTTCAATCTTCTCATTTCTACAGAGAGATATTGAAAAGCAAGTGATTATTCTGGTTTTCATGGTTAAAAATGTAAAAAGTGAAAACAGTCCATGTCACCTAGGAAAAAAGGAAGTGAAAAGTAAAGCCTAAATACTGACAAAATTCATATGAACTACTGACAATCTTGTGGAACAGATCAATAATTTACATCAATTATTATTTCCTTGAAAATATCCACTTATTACATTCAACTCTCTCACATGTTAAATCCATGTAATCTATGTGTCTGCAAGGATTAAACAAAAGTATTACAATTTTGTTGATGCTTTATTAAGATGAGCCCAATTGGAATCAGAAAAATGTAGGAAGCAGTTTGGTATAGTGGTTAAGGCACTAGGCTTAAAAATTACCTATTAGGACTTCAGATTTTATTTGCAGAAGTGTTTCAAAGCATGCAGGGTCTCAGCAAAGACATTTCTGCTTTAAGATATTGCATTTGCTACATTTGTGTTCCCATCCATTCAGAAGTATCTTTTGATGCTGAATCCAATTTGCTTCTTAGCGCTGCTATACAGGTAGTCCTTGACTTACAAGTTGCTTAGCGACTGATTGAAGTTACGACTGACCTTCCCAGGGTTTCTTATAACCCAGATTTGAAGTTCTAATGGTCACACACATCCCCGCAGCCATGTGATCACATTTTGGGTGCTCAACAACCAATCGTTCATTTGCAATGTCCCACAATCATGTGAGCACAGTTGTAAGTCGAGGACTACTTGTACTACTAGATCAGAGCCATTATGTAATATTTTTAAAACAGGGAATATAAGAATAATGTATAAGTGTTCAGAGCCTCTGCTCACTGACATTATTTCAATTAAAATCAAAATTCTTGATATATACACTTACCTTAGACTATTTACAATATGTTCCACATTTTTTGTATGAATCCGATGCCGCTCTAATAGACCACTATAATTAGATCCTTTTAATGCAAGCTGTGAAAGAGAAAATTGGCAAAATAAATTGAAATAACGCAGGCATTTTAAAAAGCTAGAATGCAAATAATTAGAAACTATTTACTTTTCCACTAATTGAAGCAAGTACACCCATAAAAATATTTTAAAATTAAAAAGTGTAAGAGTTTGCAACAGATTATCATTTTAAGCTATAAGTCTACAGACTTGATATATAAGCATTAATCATATTAATCAAATTTTATCTTAATGAACTGAACACTATGCCATCTACAAATAGCTGCCTCACATATGACCCTCACTAAGTTTTCCATCTTGCTCAAACCAAGAAATGATGGTTAATAACTTCAAAGCAAGATAGGAAATGAAGCAATGATTTCAAGTAGGCTTCATAGTCTGCTTTTTAGGAAGCTATCATCTACAGTTTCCCAGTTCAAGATGATTTTTTTTTCTCTGTCTGAATTTTATTTATTTTCTGACTACTTCATTTCTCCTCAGTTTCAGTGAACCTGACACTGCTGTAAATAAGCTTTGCATAGAAAAATACAACCTAGAACAATAATGTCAGTTACTTGGATCATCTCCATATTCCAAATGACCAGGCTTTTAATACTAGTATAAAACATTTTTCTTAGAACAGTCTATTAATCTCCTGGATGGATCATTCTTAAACACTTCCCACCCTGTAGAGAGGAGTAGTGGATTAAGTCTAAACCTCAGGACATAGTTTTATCATTACAAGGGAATAGTTGCAATAACTTTTGCATACAAACTTCCTACTACCTAGTAACTAGTGCACAAAATCACGTGACCCAATTACATGAATATGGCTGCCAACAAATTGGAACAGCTCCAAAGCTTTCATGGAACTACACACATTTGAGTTATTTCAATCACAGTAACCAAACAGAAAATAGAATTTAAAATGAATTTAGTAAATCAATGAAAATATAGAACAAATGGAAAAGCAGAATCAGACATATTTTTAACAGCACCATTTTAAGCAACCACTTCATTACAATTCTCTACAGCCCTCAAAATTTTGGCTGCATTCTCTGTATTCATTGTCAGACTATTCAGCTGATTGGACATATTTTGAAAGATGCGCAGAACTATGTGTATTTGACTGACTAAACTGAAAGAGTATTGTCTGAATATAGTCAATGCTGCATGTGTAAAGATAAACTAGATTCTTAATATACAACTTGTATATATTATAAATTCACAGCAAAGTGAGTATATGTCCAGCAAAAAGTTAGAGGAACAATGCTACATTTCATTTCATTTTAATTAAGTAGTCAAGTTAATACAATGATGCATCAAAAAAGGAATTAGAACATCAACGCTTTACAAAATTACTCAATATACCAGACTATAGTTGGTCAGAAATAACAAAAAAGATACATAGTATTTCTATATTAATCCCTGCTCAGAGCAATTCTCAATGAATGTAACTCACATACTGTATTACATTGGGAATGCTGTGTGTTATTTACCTCCAGTAATTTTGAAATACCATGTTATTTTTTTAAAAAAACCCAGGACATTAGAAATCTTTAAAATATGTATAGCAGAAGTTTAAAGTAAAAAACCTTCACACCAAGTCATAATTAGAACGGCACAACTGCTGCTCTATCTTGGTTTCACAATAAACTCATATGTACATAAATCACATTGCAAGTGAACTCCTTATCAGAGCTAACTGAAATGTTCAACTCTGCTCTATTTAATGACAACACAATTTAATATGAAGTGTTAACCTGTTGTGATTCTAGAGCCTGATGTGTGACATCCTTCAAAAAAAATAATTTATTGAAAAGTTGATGTATCTATGGATTTGCTTGTAAATAAGGAATGGTTATAGGAAGAAAAGATATGTTTAACTTTATAGAGGTGAAGAGCTACCAAATTTATTTATATTTGTGATGAAGACTAGAAGTAACTTCTTTATGTTTCTTTTCATTTTCTTTCTTTTTCTTTTTCCTTTTTACTCTTTCCTTTTTTTCTGAGTTTACTTGTATTAGTTTTTATCACTGCAATATATATATATATATTATATGTGTATAAATATTTATATATACACATATACATAGACATATCTCCTATTAACACCTATTAACTCCATGTATCAAGAGACTGTGTTTCAATCCAATCGTACAATGAAACCAACTTAGTTCACTGAAAATATTTCTTTAATGTGTCCAATGTCTGACCTTTTGATAATGCTATCAGAACATGTTGTAAATACTCACTATCAAAGTCTTTTTCAGAGACTCGGTATATATCAACAAAGACAATCTGATTGGGTTAAGAATGTCCTAGCAAAACTACATTCCAGGAAAAAAAGATACTACATAGGTGTTTCAGACTTTTTATATTCTAGTCTATGGTTAATTTTCTTAATGATGTTGAAGTGTAATCATGACTGGAAGGGTTAGAAAAACCCCATAAATGTTAATTATTCTAGGTAAAAATTAAAATTTGCTATTAGCCTACTGTCCTGAAGAGTTATTGAGGGTGTGTAAAGAGCTGCAAGAAAGAGAGGAAAAATATTTCTATGACTGCCAGAAACAATTCTTCATCTACGGTAGATTACCAACTTATCTATGTTTGGAACCATCCAGAAAGTTCCAATTTCTTAATTTAGAGACACAAAATGAACATTTCAGCAAAATTGGACCAACTGGAAAATACAAGTTATCTCGTTTTATTTTGCTAGCAGTTAAGTTTATTAGTTGTCAATAATTTTTTTAAACTTGTCTATGCCCTTTCTGGGAGGGTGTACTCTAATTGTGTATGTGTCTCTCTGTGTGTATACACATACACAGAAACACACACACACAAATATGTCATACATACATTAATTGGGGCAGGGAAATTTCTAGAATTTCAAAGGAGCTGGTAAATCAGATTGACAAACTGGGGAAGTGTGAGCTTTGCAAAGAATTTCTGCCTGTGTTTATAATATTTTTCTATCTAATCTTCCTCTTGTTTCAAATTCAGGGTCATTTTCATTTAGGGTAAATACAATAGAAAGAAGCAAAAACCATAACAGTGTTTAAATAAGTTATTTAGCAACTATTTTATCACTACTGAATAGACAAAAGTGTTTCAAATGAGTACCAACATTTCTAAATCCTTGGGAAAAGACTGAAATGTTTTGCTGAAATGAATACAAGTGATTAGGAAGCGTTGCTTCCACAATCAAAGCCTCCTGTGCACATAAGGTCAGAATCAGCACAGTGACACCCCTTTAAGGAACTGCCACTGCTGCCATCTGAAAAACAGAGCAAGACTTGAATGATAAGTAAGAGCTTAACAGCACTATGTTCCATGGACAAAATCTGGCTCTACTCAATTCCCCAACAACAAATCACTGATGATTGTGTGAAAGTACTGCTCTACAGTAAGCCACTTATTCTGGAGAAACTAACTGTTTTGAAGTTTAGGGGGGGAAACCAGTAGTCTAGCAACTATAAACAATACATCCCACATGGCTCTAAAAAAAACTGCTGCCAAGAAAAAGTAAGCTGAATTGAATGGGGACAGAACTGCAAAAAACAAAAACAAAAAACCAATGACTACCACCGAGCAAAACAAATGCTTTTGGTGGAATATATTTTCTGTCTGCATCCATCCAGTCCACTTCAAAGTATTACAGGATGCACAGGACAGATCTGGGAGATCCAAAAGAACTGAAACTGAATTGTTCTTGAGCTCTTATTTTATATCATTCATATTTTTTCTTATATTTTTTTCCCACAAGTACAGGGTCTACTTTTTCTGGATGAAACAAATGATGATCCATTGGTTGCTCAGGAATTGACCAACAAGCTTGTCACCTGAGCCAGTCATTGTGGGCTGAGAGAGCAATTGGCCCAAGGTCACCCAGGCAGCTTTCATGCTTAAGGCAAAACAAGTCTCCTGGTTTCTAGTCTGGTGCCTTAACCTCTAGAGCAAACTGGCTCTCATTTTATTTCATTCATATATATTTATTTACTTGCTTTACAGTATGCATATAGTTAAAATTAATCAGAATGGCTAACTAAAATTACATTTCACATAAGTATTTTTTTAAAAGGTAATTACAGCAAGCTGAAGAATGAAAACTTAACAACTAAAGTAGATAACTGAAGTATCTAGCCAAGATTCTTCAGTCTGGTGTACTGGCTGGAAATGATAGAAGTTGAAATCAAACACACTTAAAGCTTCTAGATTAGTGAAGACAGAACCAGCCCAAAACATGATTAAAGATTGAACATCTGAAGAATGTAATGTTCCTTGTTACCACTTAACTGGTTACCTTTAGCTCTTCCTTTGCATAATTCTAATACTATGAAACAATATAATTTTTTAAAGATATTGGTGGCTGAATGGAATTCATCAACTTAATGCAGAACAAGTATGCCAACTGGTATCAGTCATAAGCGCTATCTCTAATATCAAAGGCTGTGGGTCTCTAAAGGCCAGTTGCTCTGGAACAAGTAAATGTTAGTAAGATAAGATTCTGCTTATAGGAACATAATGACCAACTAGATAGGACTTGAGTTTGATCCTGTGAAAATGTTCTAAATGTTGCTAAAATGATTGCAGCATATTGTACAACTCTAAATAGAAGTATGAGCCAAACTCATGTGCTTCAACAGTCTTCCCTAAATGACACCTTGTACTACAATCTCAGAATTATTGTATCAATCATCATAACTGAATTCTGAAGCCTGGGATTCCAAAACATAAGACTGTACTGTAACATTTGTAGCAAACCAATGGATTGCTTGGAAGTGAGTAGGTGCTATTTCTAACTGATATTTTTGGACAATAAATAAGAGTTTTCAACCATACCTTAGAATAATAAAGGAACTGGTGCTTCTATGTCAATAGTTGCTGCTCTGTGTAACTTGAGAATAGATAAATTATAGTTGCCTCTTCCCTGAATAATGATATTGTAAAGTCATCTTATTTAAGTACTGGCTACAGTATATTGATTAAAACATAACTTCTTTAACTGTAAATTGTTTAAAGAAAGTGAGTATGTGGGGAAAAACATATGTAGTCCAACTTTCTTTCAATCGGTTGCTCAAGGTCTATTGGATCAGCCTCCATACTCAACCACAAGGCAGTATGATATGAAATAGATTTCTGTTTTATCCCTATCCTTTCTAATCATATCTAAGTATATATTAAGGCCTATGGAAAAGCAAGATCTGGATGTACTACTGCAGAGAGAACAGATCTTATACCAATGTTGAGATTTACTTTGGTATAACTTTTATAAACTTCTTCAAATGCAACCAATGGACTTGACCAGGGACTGTTTATTTCACGACAACTGAATGTGACTCTAGGATGTTAAACAACAATCCTTGGTTTGCAACTCTTCCTCTCCAAGAACCCACTTTTCTTCCTCCGGGAACTCAAGGCAGCCTCGATAAAACATTCCCAAACTCAAATCAAGCCTTTATTAAAATTGGTGCACCGCGTGCACGTGCAACACATTATAAAGCCCTTCTTTTTTCCTGCCCCAAGATCCCTGCCATAAAAAAGAGAGGCAGACCAACCAGAGATACAACCAGAGATAAAAGTTCTCTCTAAAGTTTTCAAGGACCAGGTCTGCAAAACCTTTAAATGCCCCTAAGGCAGCCTTCCTAGCCTGAGGCCGGCCAGGTATGCTGGAGGACGACTCCCTCGCCCTCCCCCCCCCACACCACCTGGGACACCTGGGGGGGAGAAGCCACCAGAGAGACGGCGCCACACCTGCCCCCCCACCCCGCCTCTAGGCTCCACCATCTCCTTTCCCCGTGGGGAGGACCCACCCGACCCGCCGACGCTTACCAGCTGCTTGAGATCCTCCTCGGAGAGCCCCGCGTAGCGGTACCGCTGCTGCTCGAACTCGTAACGGGTCGTCTTGGCCACCACCACCACCCGGGATGGGCGGAAGCCGCTGCCGGCCTTGGAGGACCAGTTGGAGCGGCCGCCGGAGCCGAGGCACCGCCGCGGAGGAGGAGGAGGACGAGGAGAGGGAAGGGGAAAGGAGGGCGGCGACGGAGGAGGAGACCCCTCTCCCGCCAGCGCCGGACAACGCAGGGGGAGTCCAGCTGTGGCGGCGGCAGCGAAGGAAGCCGCGGGCTCAGCCAAGCGGACGCGCGGGACGGCGAGCTGCCTCCTGGACGGCGGTTGCCGCCGTAAAGATTTGAGCAAGGCGCGGAGGGTGGCGCCGGGATTGCCGCCACTCAGGTAGCTCGGGAGGCAGGTCATAGCCCGGGCTCCGGACGGTCCTCCGGGAGCTACCGCCGCTGCCGAAGGTTGCCTGCAGTGGAAAGCGAAAGAACGGAGCGGCGACCTTCCCTCGCGTTTTTGCGCCTCAACGGCGCAGCTCGTGCTCCCGAGGCGCAGGAGGCGGAGGCGGCGTCCCTACGCTCGCACTCGTTCGTTCGTGCGTGCCACTTGACACCCGCGCGCACAGGTGGTTGCGTGCGCGCTCGACCAGAGCGCTCCGAACACGCGAGGGGGGGCAGAGGAACAAGCAGGGCACGCTCCGCGCACGCGCGGCTCGAGGACCAGTCCTCGCCGACTCTTCCTTTCCCCTCCCACCCGAACATCCCGCTTCTACTCGTCCGCAGCCTGTCGGGAACGTCATTTTGTCTTCTGCGCCTGTGCGGGCGTTGACCAATCGGGAAGGGAAAAGCTGTCTCTC